>NC_088360.1:108795511-108798011 GCF_034508935.2 Berghia stephanieae
TCTCTCTCTCGAAACGGAAACCAAAATGAGAAACGATTTTAGTAGGTCACTTTCAAAACGTACTAAGTCCGATTTTCATCATTTAAATTTAAAGAATATCGCCATTTTTTAAATCATTTATTTATTGACTCGAAGAGGAAAATACGTGTCTTGATGTCTCATAGAACAATACCCTGAGTGCTTTATAAAAAAATTGAGCTTTTAAAAATTGAGCTTTAGATAGCGCAATATCCAGTAAATGTGCTCAAAGCGCTTTACAAGGGGTCCCTGGCCAACAGCAACATTTAACATGTAGAACGGGATATGACGCCTGTTAGGCGATATTAATTTTTTTCGGACAAAGACAACGCTGTTAACGGCCAGGTACTCATTTTACACCTAAGAACGGTGAGAGAATGTGAGTAAAAAGCCTTTTCCAAGCATTCAACTATGCGCCGAGCGCGAGGCTCGAACCCAGGACCTTCCGATTCGAAAGCGAGTGTCATACCACTAGACCACATAGCCGCACAAAGTGTTATTGAAACTCCAAATTTTCTCTGGTGATTCTATGGAGTCCAAAAGATAGCTTGAGATCGTAAACTCATTTTCTATCAGGATATGACTTATGACGTGTTTCACTGTCTATTCGTCATACTTGTTCTGGATTATTATTTTCATGGCTTTATTGGGTTTATTTCAACGTACCGACGTGTACATTTATGCAGGTCTGACATCCGAACCCGATTGTGGGCCTAGTTTAACATTGTTGTAATATTGCAATATTTTTGCGTCATTCTTTTTTTCGTTTTGAGATTTCCATTACAACAATGAGCCCATTAGGAATTGGGTTATCAGACCTGCAAATTACTGCACGTCGATTTCAACGGATGCATTTCACACCTATTTCTATTCTACTTGTGCCCCCCCCCCCCTTTTTTTTTTTTTTACTCACCAAATTTTCTGCTTTGGTTTATGTTCCCCTCAATAGGATTCAGTAGTCTGATGTCACGCCCGCCCACCAACGAGCAGCTTGGTTCTAAACAAAGATACTGGTACTTTTTATTCTTCATGCTGGCTATAACTTTTTCACATGTCATGTAATCAGAATATAAAGTCAAAACATGATCATACACTTATGATGTTTTTTCTCCTCTGGATACACTTTTATGCTCGTCGGAGAAGTATTGCATAAGGGAGTCCGCCATTTTCCCGATAGTTTAGAACCAGTTACTAAGTTACTATGCGTCATTACGAGGGAAGTGAAGTCACGACTGTTGAAGCCTATTTGGCACTCTTAGTTACTTAGCATACGGTTCTTTTTGGTTTCATTCCAAATTTTTTCTAGAAAACAGAGAGGAGGTACAAAATATTTAGTCGTCTCTCTGTTTTTTTTTCAGTCATGTATTTAATTTATTTTTTTTGGAGGGGGGGGGGGTGGGTGATTTTATTTGTTTTGGGCTGAGGGTTTTGAGTCCGAAACGTTCAGTGTTTGGAATTTTGTTGTTTTTTGAATGCATCATATATTCAGTTTTGTTTATTACTTTTTACAGCGACTGTTCTAGCAGCTTAGTATCACTCTGACGTTTTGAAAGTATCCTACTATACTCTCCATGATTTGCTCATTATAGATGACCAACCACCTCAAAACGGTATAAAATCAGTTTGGGCTATATTCCAAAATGGTGAATTTAAAAAATAAACGATCGGAATATTTTTTTGGGTTTAAATTCCGCTTTACAAATTTCAAAAGTCGGAGTTGTCGTACTAGTAAGGTCGCGGTTTCGAGCCCCCATCGCCGCCGTGAAACTATTATTCTCTATTATGCTCTTCTGGCACTTTCCTAGTCACTTCATTTCTCGTTGTTATCTACATAAGTGCAGGACGGCTGGTAATAATGGGCAGGGTGGGCAAATACCAGCCTGTTTTTTTCAAGTTATAAGTTGTATTACCAGGTCCGAAATAATCAAATTTAAATTAGATAATTTCAAAAGTTACTACTTAAACTTGATACTTCATACTGAAATCAATTTGTGTGTATTTTTGATAGATTGCGAATCACCATGCACCCCGTAATGCATAAACCAGGATACGCTCCTGTTCTTTTTATCACCCCCCCCCCCCCCAACCCCTCCACTCCACTCCGCCCACATCGGCATCTCATCGTCACGTCGCCTGACGGTGAACTAACTCCGATTTTTGCTGTCTGGCCTCTCTAGTACTAGGTCGGGCTAATTCAAATGAGCCCACCTTAATAACCAGTGAACACTGAATAGAGCTTTTGGCAAACGAACTTTTTCTTATTCATTGCCTTACTTGTGCTGGTACCATTGATGTAATGACTTTGGGAAGGTTCCAGTATTGAATTAAATTTATTAACTTACTAATATTATATCAATTTAGTATTAATTTGTGTTGTTTTTATATATTTGTTTATCCATTTAAATTATTTCTTTATTTTTTTTTCTCGTTTTCTTTAGTACTTCTCAAAACTCATTTATTTAAATTGTTTTCTTTTTGTTTT
>NC_088360.1:108800511-108823011 GCF_034508935.2 Berghia stephanieae
TGATTGAAGGATTGAAAGTTGAAATAGATGTACCGTTCATGCAATGCGTCACCTTCCATTGTCTCTGCCTCAGAGTGGCGATAATTATGATGTTATGTATAGAATCAATGCAGATGACGTCACTTGGTTCTTTGTTATTGTTATTTAAACCGCCGATTGAATGTTAAGTCCACATCAAATTCTCTTTTAATTAGATTTTAAACATGAAAGGTGACTCATAGTTCTGTGTTAATATGATTCATCTGGCGGGTAGAAGTGGTGAGTGTCAATAGGCTTGGTTGTCAAACGGTATGACCCTTGCCTTTTGGATTCCAAGGTACAGGACTCTAGTTCCAGCGCGTAGTTGAGTCCTTGGAAAAGGCCCTTTACTCACATTCTCTCACCGTACCCGTGTGTAAAATAAATACATGGCCTTTAACAGCGTTGTCTATGTCGGCAGTAATTATAATATCGATGCCGTAGTATATGTTGCTGTTGGTTTTGGCTTTCTTGTAAAGCGCTTTGAGTGCGTTTAGTGAATATGGCTCTAAATAAATGCTCAATGTAAAACAGTGACGCTTAACAATTACAAAATATAATACACCATTGTAATGATAGCACATCTGACCGGTAATCAGAAGGTCTGAGGTTTGATCCCCAGTCGAGGTCGACTGATTTTTTCGGATGTTTTTTTTTAATTTCTTGTATTTTTCTTTCTTGCTTTGTCGGGCACCTTTCATACACACTTGTTCAGATCTTTATCTTACACCGGTGCCAGCATCTCCCTGGTTTCTCAACAAAATAGGAATCTGCGTTTCTCTGGATAAAGCGTGATTCTAATAACGTTTTTACTATTTTGGATAATAGCTGAAGTCGGGTTTTGAGTCCGAAATGTTCCGTGTTTTGTATTTTGGATACTTTAAAAAAGCTGTTATACTCCTGGGTGGGGATCCTGACCTCCCATAGTGGGCAGAGAGGTACTTAATGTGTCTTCTATCCCCCTATATTTGTTTTCCAACTTGCTTTCTGTCTTTGTCTTGGAATGAGATTACTAGGTTTCGTCCTGACCCTGGCCAGATACCCTGGCTGAGAGGGAAACAGTCAAATGTGTAGTTAGTTTTGGGAGAAGTTATGTTTTTTCCTTGTTAATCATCTCTCCTTTTTGTACTGTATTATATTTTGTTTACATATTATTTATGATTTGTAAACATTTGAGTGTATTCCTCTTAGTGGGGACCTGTGCTTGTGTATGGATCAGACTTTTAGATCTCAAACTAAGTACATTGATAGTGTGCTCTTGGAATCTACATCTGTTCTTATCTGAACCAATTCCCCTTTTGTCTTACCTTTTCTTGAGTGATTTAATTGTAATTCTAGAACTTATTACTATCCCTTTTACTTCCTTTTTACTGGTGCTGATATGACCTTAATGTGTTACAAGCGCCGTAAAACCCTTAAAAACAGAAAACATACAAGCTGTTATACTCCTTTTGTTGTACATTGGGATTTAATGTATTACTCATTAGATTTTTTTTGCGGTATTTTGTTGCTTCCTTTATTATTTCTTTATTAAAAACGCCTTTGTTTTACCTAATCATTTGTCTCTCATGAAATTCACTGAAGCTTAGAATTTCCTGCTCTCATTCGTCTGTTTTATCTATCCAGTGCGTTTCACTCAAGACCGTGACGAACTCCCAGTCAGAACAATGACCAGTCACAGCCCATTCAATTTCAATTACTGAATACGCTTCACCGACGAGATTCTCTTACTGAAATGTGTTAATTGATTAAGAACGACGTGTACTTATTTTCAGGTCTGACCATCCAACATTGTTTTGGGCTCATTAATAAATGAAAACAAAAACGTGAACGTTTATATAGCGCAATATCCACTAAACGTGCTCAAAGCGCTTTACAAGGGAGGGGTACCTAACCAACAGCAACACTTAACATGTAGAACGAGACATGACGCCGATATTACAATTTCTTTTACGGACAGGGACAACGCTGTTAACGGCTATGTACTAACTCATTTTACACCTGAGTACGGTTAGAAAGTTAGGGTAAAGAGTCTTTTCCAAGGACTCAACTATACGCCGAGCGATGCTCGTACCCTGGACCTTCCGATCCGAAAGTGAATGTCATACCACTAGACCTCATAGCCGCACAAATACTCTCAAACCAACGCAAAAATATTGTCCATTTCAAGAATGCTAAATCAAGCCCATAATGTCGTTCGTCTATCAGACCTGTAAATACACGCAGGTCGATTAAGACAATCACAATGGCATATCATTGATCACAAGTTATAGATTTGTGATGTAAAGAGACAACCTAACCCGGTAATTTTCAGGAGTGAAATTGATGGCACAAAATGCTTTTAAAGTTAACATGACGAGAAGATAGCAAATGTTTCGTATAGGGAATGAATGAGATTAGCGGAAGAGTAGCGTCCCTTGATTGGACGTCACCTTACAGAGAGAACGTCAATTTGGTTTTGTGCATTCGTCTCTCTCGTCCTCGCATGCGCACAACCAACATGGCGTTCTCTCTCTAATAACTATTCCGCCGGTGACGTCACAGACTATGGGTGATGTCCAATCAAGGGAGGCTACTCTTCCGCTAATCTCATTACCTATTGTTTCTTAACCCTCTCCTTACCAACCATAGGAAAATCGTCACATTCGTTACGATAAAACCAACACTTTTACCATTCAGATTTCTTGTGTAATTCACACCATTTAAAGAAAAATGTTTTATTATAGCTATAAAAACGTGACACTGTGTTGAAGAGTTCAGTTTGCTGATCAATAATATTATGCATAGTATGTATTTATTACCTTTCTCTTTAAGTAAGAAAAAAATATTTTTGTGTTAGGTGGCTGTGAAATTTTGGGGAAAATTCTGAAAATGGCTGGTAAGAAAAGGGTTAAATATATAAATGATATCAATTCACCGTGCGTTATGATAATGTAAAAATAGAAATGTGAACCAAGATTCATATTTTTCTCAAAAAAGTAATAATTTCGTCACAGCCTAATTGGATTCAATAGTCTGATGTCACGTCGCCCAGCAACGGCGAGCAGCATGGTTCTAAACAAAGAAAATTGATACTTTTTATTCTTCATGTTGGCTAGAACTTTTCATATGTCATGTGATCAGAACGTATAAAAGTCAAAACAGGATCATATTTATAGTGTTTTTCTCCTATGGATACACTTTTATGCTCGTCGGAGAAATATTTCATAATGGCGTCCACCATTGTTCCGATAGTTTAAAGCCAGTTACTATGCGTCAATACGAGGGAAGTGACGTCATGACTTTTGAAGCCGATTACACGCGCATGTGAGCGTGTGGATACAAAATTATGATTCCTATCTATGCTGACGCATTGTTAAAGAACACAGTATGTGCTATTTGGTTAACAATGAATATACGGTGTCTTTAAAAACAATGGCAGTAATATATAGTGTGTTGTATTCCTATGAAACAATTTTTAAAATTTAGGCCAAAAATTCGTCAAAGGACTGAACGGATTGCATTCTCATCGATCTGCCGCTATGTGGTCTTGTGGCATGACACTGGCTTTCGAATCGGGAGGTCCTAAGGTTCGAGCCTCGCACGGCGCATAGATAGTTGAGTCCTTGGAAAAGACTCTTTATTCACATTCTCTCACCGTACTCGGGTGTAAAATGAGTACCTGGACGTTAACAGCGTTGTCACTGTCCGAAAATAGATTGTAATATCGCCTAACGGACTTCATGTCTCGTTCTACATGTTAAGTGTTCGTTTTGGCTTGGGACCTTTTGTAAAGAGCATCGAGCACGCTATATACAAGCTCTGAAGGCTCAAGTTCGAGACTTTTGAAGATTGAGTTGTCCGCCCAATGTTTTTGTTAAAAAAATACTTTTCACAAAGAGAAAGGCAGTATTGGCTTTCGTGTCAATTGGGGAACTGGTTTGAGTGGAAATTATGTATTCATTTCTTTTAATTTATCACAGTCGCCATATTCAGATCTCCCCCCCCCCCCCCCACCCTCCATCCCTAGTTCATCCCAATACATTGCACCTTTGTGATGCCCAGTCATGTAATATTTACCCTGTCTCCCCTGTTAAGCAAGAATAAGCGAAGACTATTGATGACATTATGATAATAATAATAATAATGATATTAATAATAATAATAATAATAATAATAATAATAATAATAATAATAATAATAATAATAATAATAATAATAATAATAATCATGATAATAATAATAATAATAATAATAATAATAATAATAATAATAATAATAATAATAATAATAATAATAATAATAACAATAATAATAATAATAATAATGATAATAATAATAATAATAATAATAATAATAATAATAATAATAATAATAATGATAATAATAATAATAATAATAATAATAATAATAATAATAATAATAATAATAATAATAATAATAATAGCCATTCGATTCGGCAACAGCAATCTATAGATAAGGTGAAATCAAATCAAATGTAATACTTTTAACCTTTCTGTCGCACCGATTAACATCCGAGCGTTTTCTTAGAACGACGTGGCCTGGGTACAATACAATCGATACCAATATGGCATACTGCGCAGGAACACATTTTTATCATTTTCGTCACGACGAGAGAATGTGAGTAAATCATCATCATTGCCTTTTTCACCCTGGGTCAGGGTATAGGCCACCGACAAACAGTTTCCATCCTTCTCTATCCTGAGCTAACTTTTTAATCTTATTCCAGTCTTACCACTTCTCTGTATATCAGCTTCTTTAATTCTTCTCCATGTTCCTCGTGGCCTTCCCCTTGATCTTCTGCCCTGAGGGTTCCAGTCCAATACTTTCTTTGTTATAGTGGAGTCATTCTTTCTAAGGGTGTGTCCAATCCACCTCCACCTCTCTTCATCCTATTTCCTCTCCCACTGGTTTCTGTTGTGTTCTTTTCCATCTAAGTAAATAGCCATGTTTTTTCCTCCAATATGCAAACATGCATCGCTCAGTGTGAACCTGTCCGAAAGCGAATGTCATTACTTATATTCGAGCCTCCCTCGGCGCATAGTTGAGTCCTAGGAGAAGGTTCTTTACTCACATCATCTCACCATACTCAGGTGTAAAATGAGTACCTTGACGTTCACAGCGTTGTCTCTGTCCTAAAGCAATATAATATCGCCTAACAGACGCTATATCCCACATTGCCAATAACAACAACAAAAACCCTTCAAATGCTAAAAAGAATATAAAATTTAAAAGCCGTCAGAGCCTTTAGGCCCATAGAGCCGGAGTTTATACCGGTTTCTACAGTGTGAAACGAACAATAGTAATTGCTTTCTACCGTTTTGATAGGACGCTGGTCTATCACAAAATTACTTTCCTCCAGATCAAACAGACCCAGCTTTAACCAGAAAACTCGTCCTTCAAATATCGATCGATTTACACGACCCTCGCCTTGCCAAAAAACTATCAAACCTGGGAATTTCCACGGTTTCCTACTTACCCATGGTTGAGAGGAGTTTTAAAAACATAAAACAAAATAATGCTAAGAGTGTCAGTTAAATATGCGATCGATGATTGAAGGCGACTGTTCTGTCCAAATTCTTAAAAGTGCGTCGAATGTTTTTGGGTTAAATACAATTTCGCTGTCGGATCGGAATGGTCCTTGGTTCGAGTCCCTGCTCGGGCATCTTAGTTAGTGCTAGGGAAGGTATTACTTCCCTTCAACTAGTCCAGCACTCGTGTGAATTCGTACATGGACTGTTGACAAAGCTTTCTTGTCCGAATATCATTAAATATCGCTTAACAGGCGCCATATCCCGTCCAATGTTATTTTGCTTGGACATGGACCCCTTGTAATCCGTCAGCACGTTGTATGGATGTATTGCGCAATAAATTTTTTGTTGTGTTTTAAATAACAAGTTTTTCCAGTTACATATAGTTAACTGGTTAAAAGGGCTTCAATTTGTTAAAAAGGATAACCTGATTTTTGAAGTAATCTTTGAGATTATTTTTATTGTGCTTGGGTCATATGGTATGACATTGCGCCTTCATGGACGTAAGTTCCACTTTCGATCGAAGATTCCGCTCACAGCGATGCATGTTTAAGTTTTGAGAAAAAGTTCTATTGGTCAAATTTAACTCTAGTTGGCAGATGCACTCGTTCATCATAAAGACTGAGATTCGATCAGGTTGCAGTCTGAATTTTTTTTTTTTATTATTATTATATTATTATATTATTATATATCATATATTATCTATCATATTTCATATCATCATATCTATCATATCATCATCATTCAATCATCATCATCATCATCATCCATCATTCATCATCATCATCATCATCATCATCATCATTCATATGATATTATTATATATTATTATTATTATTATTATTATTATTATTATTATTATTATTATTATTATTATTATTATTATTATTATTATTATTATTATTATTATTGTTAAATCCCTTTGAACACATTTGGTACTTGATAAAAGCTGAGGTTCTTATTAATGATTAATTTTCATATATTAATATTAATTAAAATAATAATAATAATAATAATAATATAATATAGACTCATAGCCTTGGAGCCAAATAATACTAATGGGGGATGAAGGCAATTCAAAGTGTAACTGTAATGAGTTTATCTCAAAGAACATTTGATTAGAGGCCTCGACAAGAGAGCATATCATTCGCTTTGAAGTCAATCACATATCAAAGAAAAACAAGGTGCTCTCGTTTGTTTTGTTTTGTTTTTGGCAAGTTAGTTGAGATCAACTTATTCTATCTATATTTGAAGTAAAGCCATTCCTGACTGAAATATATTTAATGCTTTTTGTTAGATCTGGCTTCTAGTCTCGACAATACCGATAATTGGCCCATTTTCTTCAAAGTTCATACTATCGATTCATCGAATTTTCTTACGCAAGTTGTTTTATTTTTGACTTTGTCAAAGTGAAAAATGAAAGAGCAGGCACTAGTGGAAGGCGATGATCTGAAAAAGTGAGTATTTAAAACAGTGCCAGAAAAATCAGAAAGAAAATCACGAGAAAAAAGAACTCCTCTCTCCTCGACTTTTGTTTAATATTAAAATAAATTTCAAAAATAATAAATATAAAAAATAAAATTCCCTTTATTCATCCCCAAGGGGAAATTTGTCTTTAGGGTCTAATCCAAGGGAAGACTGGAATAACCCAGGCGTCAGCCGCAATGCAGCGCGGCAAAGTGAGGTAGGGCGACGTGACTTGCTCAAAGCCACACAACGAGGCGGGTAGTCCACTTCTTTTTTGGGTACGAAGCAAAGACCGCTGAGCCCCGTTGCCCCCCCCCCCCAAAAAAAAACAACCTGTTTCCGATTAAAGAAACCTCTCTGGGTGGAGTTCCTGACCTCCCATAGTGGGCAAGGAAGTACTTGGTGTGTCTTCAATACCCCTATATCTGTTTTCCCATTCCTTTCTGATTTTGTCTTGGAATGAGATTACTTAATGTTATCCTAATCCCGGCCGGAGTCTTTGGCTCGGAGGGAGACAGTCGAATGTATAGTTATAGTTTTGGGAGATGATATTTCTTTCATTGTAAATCATCTTTCTGTGGTCTTGGAATCTACATCTGTTCCCAATTTGAACCATTCCCCTTTGTCTTACATTTTCATCACGTCCTTTAAATTGTACATCAAGAATGTTTTGACTATCCAATATTCTTCCTTTTTACTGGCGCTGGTATGACTTCAATATGTTGCAAGCGCCGTAAAACCCTTAAATACAAAGAAGCCTCTTGTGACTAAAACTTAATAAAATGCCCTTTAACTCTCTCCTTACCAGCCATTTTCAGGATTTTCCCCAAAACTTCAAACCCTACTAACACAAAAATAGAGTTTTTATCACTCGAACACAACAGCAGTAAAGTACTTGCGATAAATAATTTCTTTAGTAAAACATGCTCTGCAACACACCTTTCATTTTCTTAAAATGTTATGATGTACAAAAGACATTTGAATAAGATAAATGTTGCTTGTATCTTAACGAATGTGACGATTTTCCTATAGTTGGTAAGGAAATGATTATACGATGTGTATATCTCAGTGTGTATCTTTACCACTGACTGACTTATGGCCCGTTTTGTTATTTAATGAGTTATTTGAATCCACCCTCCATCTGCTTTCCGATACATTAGGGCAATACTGAAAAAAGAGCAATCGATTATTCTCTATCCGTTTAATGATAAAGAAATCTCGACAAGCTTCAGTTCCTTGGACTTGTGAATCTGATGGATTGGATTTAAACAAAGTTGCGTATGCAAGCAGCAGATATGCACACACACACACACATACACACACACACACACACACACACACAGAGAGAGAGAGAGAGAGAGAGAGATGCACAAGAACATAATATTACTACATATTATCCATACGAAAATTATGTTAGATCAATTCGTTCTATCTATAAATGCTGTGCGCTTGGCTAAGAAGCTCACAACATTGCCATCTGGAAATAAAATGGACTAACAAACAAAACTATATGCAATCTTAAACGTTTATAGTCTTGTTATTACCGTTTAGTGAGAATTACTAATAAACATGGATGGAAAAAAATAACTAAGACCTTAGTGACGTCAACTTCGTTCTCTCTATACAATTGTAAGTTTTGTGTTTTGGTAGGTTAATCCCGTTGGCATATGTTGTGAGTATTTGAGCTAAAAGCACAGCATCTATACACAGAAAAATAATACATTTACAATACAAATTTTCTCTTAAAAAATAACACACACTCATAACTATTTATATCTCCAACGTTAAAACATTTCAAAATGAATAATAATGATACATATCATGACTAGTTTCTCTTCCAATGAATTCATTTAACCTCTTCTCGTTTAATCTCAAAATCAAAACAAATATTACAAACGCCCTCTTTCTCTTAGCCACAAAATACGGTTGGAGATGTTCTATGGCTTGGCGTTATTTGTTCATCGTAATGAAAGGGCTGGAGGGAAGTTATTGAGATGTTTGAACATCAAGACTCCATAGCGTTCAGTAGAAATCCTTCTGACATCCATCTGTTATAAAATGTCTTTGAGAAATCATGTAGGGAGTCTTTTACCAGTAAACTGTCTGTCGCACACTGGGTATGCTCGTATTTATTTTTTTAATTTGGCCAGAAAAATCGTCCTTCAATTATCCATCGAAGTTGACGTCATTCAGGTCTTTGTCATTGCTTTTTGCCATCCGTGTTTATGACTAATTCTCACTAAACTGTAAGTGCTGCTATTGGTCAGGAACACTTTCTAAAGCGGTTTGAGCACGTTTAATGCATATTGCATTATATATAAAAGCTCGTTTTTTATAACTGCCTTACCCTAGAAATAATCGTATTTTTTAGATTTGGCCAGAAAAATCGTCCTTCAAATACCCATCGATATAAATAACCATATTCTTGGCAAAAGCTCTTATAGCTGTGCATTCAGGAAGTCCCAGGTTTGAGAGAATTTGATCAAGATAAATGTCGCTAAAATCAATCAATATTTGAAGGACGAGTTTTCTGGCTAAATGTTTAAATACTGGTTTTTCTACAGTACGCCAGTGGACTGGTTATGAAAGCATGTGTTGTGATGTCTTGTTCTATGGCTTGGCGTTATTTGTTCATCGTAATGAAAGGGCTGGAGGGAAGTTATTGAGATGTTTGAACATCAAGACTCCATAGCGTTCAGTAGAAATCCTTCTGATATCCATCTGTTATAATATATCTTACAGAAAGCATGTAGGGAATCTTTACCAGTAAACTGTCGTACACTGAATATGCTCGTATTTTCTTTAATTTGCCCGATCCGAAAGCGAGTATAATAATATAATAATAATAATAATGTACTTTATTCATCCAAAAGGAAATGTTTGTACAGACATATAAAATGCCGACAATGACAATGATACATACATAAACATAATATACGTAAATGTAATGTGGTAAATTAAAATTTGGTAATAGGTATATATAGTATAATAATATTGTAGGCTGTAACAATAATTACATAGTGTAAATTAAGGGACATACAGATTATAAAAGTGTAAAGATATAAATATCTAGAAAAGGTATATTGATGTCAACATATAAGAAAAAAAAAGATCAGTAAAAAGCTAAGAATTAGTTACAGGGTAATACTATTGTAAATTGACTGAGAAAAATTCCATAGTATAAATTACATGGCACGTAATGTAGAATAAAAAGGTCAATAGAAAAGTTGTAGTAAGCGATTTTATAAATTGATGTTTAAAAAATTGTGGGTATGGAGTAATTTTAAAGAACAAGTTTCAAAGTTAAAAAACTAGACCACATAGCCGCGCAACTTAATTCGTCACAGTAAATTTTAACATCATGATAACGTTCTGAGCTCATTGGTCACCAATCATGGGGCAGCGTGGCTCAGCGGAATGGTCATTGCTTCTTATACAGTGGGTACTGAGTTCAAATACCAGCTGCGCTGTGCGACTTTGAGCAAGTCACTTCACCCTAGCTCAGTTTGCGGCGCTGCACTGCGGTTGATGCCCGGGCTATTACAGTCTTCAATTGGAATATTGGAATAGACCCTAGACAAAATTACACTATGGGATGAATAATGGAAATTTTATATGTATATATATATATATATATATATATATATATATATATATATATATATGTGTGTGTGTGTGTGTGTATATATATATATATTATATATATATATATATATATATATATATATATATATATTTATATATTGGATCTTGCTTCATTCGCAAGATAGAAACGTCCGATAATCAACTATTCATTGTGTAATATCTCCATATTTCCTGATGTCCCCTATGATAACATCATGACGTGAAACACCCACTTAAGTCAATCCAATCCATATCCATATCCATACCCATATCCATGTAATCCACTTTCGTCAATTTACTCATGCAAGATTTAATCTAAACGCATCCCCCCCCCCACCCCCTGCGAGGGGCCCCTACTTAACTCACTAAATCCTACACATTTTTGCTATTTTTCAAAATTGGAAAAAAATGTATTAAAAATGAGCATGTACATAGATAGTTTTATTCAACTATCATTAACATGAAAAAAATTAAAAACATTAATTTGTCTCCGAAAAATGTAATTATTATGCATGGGGTAAAAGTAACCCCGGGTAAACTACGGATAAAGTCGGTGTTAGGTTTGAGTGAGTTAAGCGTCTCATTCTGTCTCTTTCTCATCTTGAGTTTATATCGTTTTCATCTATACAAGCGAGCTTGTTATCCGAGAGCCCTATTAGAATGTATTAAACGAGAATCAGTTTCCTTCAACTCTCCTTTCTCCCCTCCTCCGTCTATATTTTTTTTTTCTCTATGTATCTCTCCCTCACTTCCCTCCTCTCTCTCTCTCTCTCTCTCTCTCTCTCTCTCTCTCTCTCTCTCTCTCTCCTCCTTCTGTCTAACTCCAGCTATCTGTCTATCTATCTATCTATCTATTTAGTGTCTTGCTATAATTATAATATATCTGTAATTATGTTTACATGACTGTCCACCGGAGTCTAAATATGGCCAATATCATAACTCTCTCTATCTCTCTCTCACACACACTCACACACACAAACACACACACACACACACACACACACATCGGTACGGTCTTTGCTTCGTATCCGAAAGGTACCGAGTTCGATCATCCGCCGCTGCGCTGTGTGGCCTTGATTGAGCAAATCACCTCGCCCTAGCTCTATTTGCGGCGCTGCACTGTGGCTGACGTCTGGGTTATTTCAGTCTTCCCTTGGAATAGATGCTAGAGACAAATTTCCCCTATGGGATGAATAAAGGGAATTAAAATTGTTATTTTATTTTATTTTATACCGTATCACATTCACACAAACGTATACAGAAACACTCGCCACATACACCCACACCCACACGCATACACACACACACACACACAAACATATATATATAAATATATATATATATATATATATATAATATATTTATATATATATTATATATATATATATATATATATATATATATATATATATATACAGAGAGAGAGAGAGAGTAAGTGAGAAAGAAAGAGAGAGAGAGATAGAGAGTTATAATAGAGAGAGTATGTATCTTTAATATGGTATTCATACAAGGGCACATACTCCTTGATATGCATACCCATACAATCTACATAGAAATATGTCCCATAACACAACAACAACAACAACAACAACAACAACATAACATTCTATAACATTATTGGCTCTAACCCTACAACACTGAAAGTGGTCAGTATCAGTATTGTTCAGGCTATGATTAATGACCAATGGGTATGACAAGAATAAAGGGTGGGGCGGGGGGGGGGGGCGTGGTGGGAGGAAGATATCCCATTATTCATGACGCTTGCGTGATAACATTCCCCATTTATATCAAACATAGATAACGGAAATCCTCTATAACATGGAGACAATTTATATGAAGTAAGTACATTTAATGTGGCTGTAAATTATGTCGGGAGGTTGGTTGGTGGGGGGGGGGGGTTATTTTTGTGCGCTTTTATGATATTGTTTGATATCAGTGTTAGTACATTGATTTAATTGAGCTTTTTTAATTGAGCTTTTGTATAGAGCAACATCCATTTTAAGTGCTTAAAGCGCTTTACAACGGTTCCCTGGCCAACTGCAACACTTAACATGTAGGACTGGACATAACGCCTGTTACGCGATTTTACAAAAAAAATTTCGGACACAGTCAACGCTTTTAACAGCCAGGTACTCATTTTACACCTGAATACAGTGAAAGAGTGTGAGTAAAGAGCCTTTTTCAAGGACTCAACTATACGCCGAGCGAGGCTCGAACCCAGGGTCTTCCGATCCTAAAGCTAGTGTGATACCACTAGACTTCATAGCCCCACAACGGATATAATATACAACAAATAATATATACATTGATGCCTTGATCTCATTATGTCGCCGAGAGTTCCGGATTTTCAAAAACAATCAATGAGAAGGATTTCGCGATTTGCTCTGCCTTAAACGGAGAGCAAATGCGTGATGTCGAAAAACTGGTTCCAATATCATTGGAAGTGTGTAAAAGCACTGTTCTGAAGGACTGAATACATAAAATCTTGCGTAATTGATTTTCTGGTTTCAGAGCCTCAACATAACCTGGTTGTCAACAAAGATCATCCATCCTCGCTCTTTTACGTCTCATAAGTATAGGCCTTTACATCCTCTACTAAAATACGAGTAGTTATGCCACCTTATGATTCATTCAATACGAAACCTCAGAAGGACTGGTTACATACACACGTCCAATGACTTTGGAACCGGAAGAGTAGTATCGTATCAATTAGATCCCGGGTTTGGATCTCAGAATCGTGATATATTTATTCTGTTTTCATCTGACGTTTCCACAGACACTTTATTTTTCATCATTACTGATATATAAAATATAACCCACCTTTAACCCCCCCCCCCCCCCCCCCCCATAAGTTACTAATTTGTGGCTATAAATTAAATTTCCAGTACTTTATTCGTCACGACCAAGATGTACTTATTTGCAGATCTGGTGAGCCACATAATTATTGGCTCATTCTTGTAATGGAAATACTCTAAAACCAACGCAAAATACTGCCCATTACGACACGACGATTTTAAACTAGGCCCATAATTGCGTTAGGCTATGAGACCTCCAAATAGGTACATCTTGGTCCCAATATATTATAATTATATACCGCTTTGATACAAATGGAAAACCTCTTCGATATCAGCTTGCTTTGGAAACGAGCGTGAAATTGAATATCGTCGTTATTTTTATCTTCAGGAAACGGATGATAATTTTCATGAATAATTCCAATATTGATTTTTGGCACTGCTCTTTTATAAATAACTAGATATTAATAAATATAAGATGCCCATTGATCATTATTTTCTCTATCTAACGCTACTACACACCTTTTGGCGCGACAATACATCGGGCACGTAAATAGGTAGTCCTTCCAATGCTGCTTTACATCTTTTGGCGCGATAATACCGCAGGCAAGTAAAAAAAAAAGTAGTCCTTCCAATGCTGTTATACACCTTCTGGCGCGATAATACATCAAGCAAGTAAAAAAAGTAGTCTTTCCAATGCTGCTTTACATCTTTTGGCGCGATAATACCACGGGCAAGTTAAAAAAAAGTAGTCCTTCCAATGCTGTTATACACCTTCTGGCGCGACAGTGCACGTAAAAAAAGTAGTCCTTCAGAGCCCATGGAATCGGTGTTTGTCCCGGTTTCTGTTGCGCGAAAATGATTACAATAATTGCTTGCTACACTTTGAATAGGATATTTGTTTATTGCAAAGTACTTCCGCATGATCTAACATACCCAGCTACCCAATAACTGCAAAGTGGACAGGGAAAGGGGTGGGGCGGAGGGTGGTCAAAAAGCATTGATTTCACCTGGAATCGACCTCGGTCCCTTTGCTTGTGAAGCGAGTAGTAATTGACCTATAGTTGAGCTTTTATAAAGCGCAATATCCACTAAACGTGCTCAAAGCGCTTTTAAAATGGCCCCTTGCCAACACGTAAAACTGCAACACGTAACAGAAAGAACGTGACTGGCCGCCTGTTAAATACAATTATTTTTGACAGAGACAATGCTGTTAACGGCCAGGTACTCATTTTACACCTGAGTACGGTGAGACAATGTGAGTAAAGAGTTCTTTTTCCAAGGACTATTCAACTATTCACCGAACGAGGCTCCTCGAACCAAGGACCTTCCGATCCGAAAGCGATTGTCATACCATCTGACCACATAATCGCACTTACCAAATGAGCTGTCGGCCCCTGTGAACACAAGAAAAAATACGGCCATTTTTAAAGAATAGAAAGAATTAGGCCTACGTTTCCACAATGACACAACTTAAGCACGATAACTCAACATCTTGACCTAAAGAGAAACAAAATACGCTCGTTGAATATCTCCATGCTGTATAAATCTATTTCTTGTATTTAACTCACTCAACTCTAACACCAACTATATCGATAGTTAACCCGGGTTACTTTTACCCCATGCCAATTTATTACAATTATATGAGACAAATTATAATAGTACCAAAGCTAATGTTTTTTTTAATTTTTACATGTTAATGGTAATTGAATAAAACTATCTATGCACAAGCTCATTTTTTACTACATTTTTTTTCTCCAGTTTAAAAAAAAAATCAAAAATCTATAGGATTGAGTTAGTTGAAATTAGTCACTGGAAAGGTTGAGCAGTCCCGTTCGATCAAGGTGCATGTTTTAATGACTGGAATATACCAACTGCACGATGATAATTAATATATCATGCACATAATGTGTATCAATACAGTTATTGGCGAATCGTCATTTAACAATGGAAGCCAATTATATATATTATATATATATATATATATATATATATATATATATATATATATATATATTGAATCGTGTTGGATACAAATATGGTACGAATAGTACTCGACATGTAGCAATGGAGCGAATTATTATGTTAATATTTACCACAATGTTGGAGTCAGTCTACATCGATGTTTCTGAAAAGCCTGAAAAGGCCTGAAACATCGATGTAGACTGACTCCAACATTGTGGTAAATATATTAATATATATATATATATATATATATATATATATATATATATATATATATATATATATATATTGCATCAATGTATCGATTTAACTTTTAAAGTGCCGTTTTCACATTATAGATAGAACGAAGTTGACGTCACTCAGGTCTTTGTTATTGTTTTTTGTTGTTTTTTTTTTTTTTGCCATCCATTTTTATGAATAATTGTCATATTACAAGACTATAAAGGTTCAAGATTACACATAGTTTTGTGTGTTGGTCCGCTATACTTCCGGATGGCAATGTTGTGAGCTTCTTAGCCAAACGCATACTATCTATTCAAAGCCACGTCCTTTCTTAGAGTCTTAACCAATGGAGCCGGAGAAAATCACGGTTACGAGAGAGTTAAATGAACAATAACATAGTCTTGGTACCCTTGTGATAAGACGCAAGTCTGTCGGAAAGTTCTTCCGTCCAGATCAAACAGATCTAGCTACCCAATCACTGCTGGGTTGACACGGGGGTTTGAAAAACAATTTCGACTGTCCCACGATCGACTTGGTTCCCTTGCGTTTGAAGCGAATACTCTACCGACTAAGTATCGACACGTGACATTACAGCAACATTTTCAATAACTTGTATATAAAGTAAGCAGCACGATATATTTATTTATATATTTATTTATATTTCATTGGCCTTTTATATATAGTGCATATCCACTAAAAGTACTCAAAGCGCTCTACACGGGGTCCCTGGCCAACACTTAGCCAGAAGTTAGAACGAGACATGACGCCTGTTAGGCGATATTACATTTATTCGGACAGAAACAACGCTGTTAAAGGCCATGTACTCATTTTACACCCCGAGTACGACAAGAGAATAACAGTAATGAGCCTTTTCCAACTACGCGCCGAGCGAGGATCGAACCTATGACCTTCCGATCCGAAAGCGAGTGTCATGTCACATGACCACATAGCCGCACAAGAGCTTTTTCCAAGGACTCAACTATGTGCCAAGCGAGGATCGAACCCAGGACCTTCCGATCCGAAAGAGAGTGTCAAACTACAAGTCCACATAGCATCATGTATGATGCAACACACATTTACTGATCGATAGAGTCAAGTTCCTTTATAATATAATATAATATAATATAATATAATATAATATAATATAATATAATATAATAAAATATAAATAATATAATATAATATAATATAATATAATATAATATATATATAATATAATACAATATAACATTCACCCGCTATTTGGTTAAGTGCTTAGCATAATGGAATACAATTTTGAACGTGACCAGCAAATTCTTCAGTACTTCAGAAAAATAAAACACGTAATCAAAACTTTTGGCCAGAAAACTTATCCTTCAAGCATCAGTCTATTCCAAAGACCCTCATCGTGGCAAAAACTTCTCAAACCTGGGACTTCCGCGAAATACTAGGATTGAAAGTTTTGGACAAGATGAGGGTCATTTTAATCGATCAATATTTGAAGGGCGGGTTTTCTGGCCAAAATTTTAAAAATAAGTGCCCGAAGTATTTGAAGAGTGGTTTTCCAAAACTCCTTTTTTTTCAATTTTGAGATATTGAGGATTATTTCCACCTAAAATTTCGAAGAGGAGGAGGAGGAGGATTGTGATGGTAGTGATAGTAATTATACATTTATTGATGATGGTGGTGGTGATGATGATGATGACGATGGTGATGATGATGACGATGACGACGATGATGACGATGATGATGCTGATGATGATGATGATGATGATGATGATGATGATGATGATGATGATGATGATGATGATGATGATGATGATGATGATTATAATGATGATGATGATGATGATGATATAGTAAGCGAGCGGCATAAATGACATAAAAATAATGGAAACGAAAAATATCTATAACAAATCACCAAGAAGGATGATGATGTGTAGGAGGGAGGGGAGAAATGAGAAAATAATAATGATGTAATACAAACAACCATCAAGAGTTTCTCTGTACACTAAATACACTCACAATCCAACCCAAAAATGACACTCTATCCAACCAACTAAACCAATCGTCTTTACCCCCTCCTATTACGGCTTGACCCCCAAGAGCCATGGCCCAGATATGTCACTCTGTATGTATTGACCGCCGCTGGCCAGTCTTGGACGTTTAGTTCTGACCAAATCGATTCGTTTATACTTATCATTATGAGTATTATTATTATTATATTTATTCATATTCTGGGTGATGGCCGGAGACGATGGCGAGCGAATAGGTGCTAAGGTCTTTTTGCCGGACACGATAAAGCAATTAATCTTATACCTCTTGCGTCATAACTCACACCCAGTTACTCCACTATTGTCAATAAAATATAAGCATAAGATAGCATTACTCATTCTACTGAAAGCATACTGTTTATTATTGATAAGCACAAAAGTAATACACCTAGATGGGGTGTTCTACCCCCCCCCCCCCCCCCCCCCCCCCCCCCCCCGTCATGATTGGCAAGAGGTCGCGATAAAGCAATTAATTTTATACCTCTTTCGTCATAACTCACACCAAGCTATCTTCAATATTGTCAATAAAATATAAGAATAAACTCACTCACTCTACTGAAAGTTTATTATTGATAAACACAAAAGTAAACCTCCTAAAGGGGGTCTATTGACCTCTCATGCAGGTCAGGAGGTCGCGATAAAGCAATTAATCTTATATCTCTTGCGTCATAACTCACACCAAGTCATCTTCAATGTTGTCAATAAAATATAAGAATGTAATGAGTCATTCTACTAGAAGCATAATTGTTTATTATTGAAAACCACAAAAGTAACCCACCTGGATGGGGCTTTTGACCCCCCCCCCCCCCCATGGTGGGCAAGAGGTCGCGATAAAGCAATTAATCTTTAAAAATTAGGAAAAGGGGATCGAATCCTGGAACCGTCATCGCAAAATAAAATGTAATAAATAGAAATATTTATTTATAGCATTCCCACATATAAACCATGCTCAATGCCCTTCATTATGTTTAATTCATTCCCCTCAGCACGGCGTATGGAACTACGATTTCCATGACCACAGTACAACAGTCCAAATCGTCTGTTAGGCATTTTTTAATACTAATACTCTTACACCATCCGTTACTGCCTTTAGCCACGCACTCATTCACACTTGACTCGAGAGGGGTAATGTGTGTAAAGTGGCCTAGTACACAATATTGGGACCAGATTTTTAAAAAGATTACTGTTTCCCACCCACTCACTCACCACGCTTACCATTGCTTAACGGTTGTGACAAGATGAAACACCTTACCATCCTTTTCACACATCTGTCTCCAGTCATAGCCAAACAGTCATCAGTCATACTTAACACGAGTGGTGTGATATCTGTAAAATGTCTGAAATATCTTCTAACAAGTTTAAGATCTGAAAAACGTATTTTTGAAACAGATTCAGTAAAAGGAGAATGAAAGATCCAAGGAAATCAAAGCAGCATATCTTCTAACAAGTCAAAGATCTGAAAATGTGTTTATGAAACAGATTCAGTCAAAGCAGAAAGAAATTTCCAAGGAAATCAAAGCACCATATCTTCTAACAACTTAATGATCTGAAAAGGTGTTTATGAAACAGATTCAGTCAAGGAGAAAGAGAAATCCAAAGAAAATTAACATCCCAAAAAATCAATCGGCCCCAAAAGTCAAGCTGATATTTTTGGATAGTTTTGTCCGTTTTTTCTCTGTTTTATCTGAAATTGTTTCACAACAAAACTATTCACATCTTTAACTTATTTGAAGACCACGATGAATAAATATCAAAACACAAGGGGTCGTCCATTTCATCCAAGACCTTCTGATCCCTTAGAAAACGTTGCAACACGAAGGGCTGCCTACTTGAAATTAAGAAAAGTTCGTAGTTTCCAAGGGGGGGGGGGGGGAGAGAGAGAGAGAAAAAAGTCACCTTATATGTGACCCTTCGCCTCAAAACGGTATTAAGTCGGGCTGGTTACGATGTTAAAACTCGAATTTATAGCCAGAAATACCAGACTTGTGTTGAGTTTGTATGTTTTATAGAGGAGTATGGATACCTTATTTTAGGGTGCTAATGCCAACAATTTATATTTTTGACCAGTTTTAACATTAAAGTCACCTTTTAAGCATCTGGTTCGTTCCGACATAATACCGTTTTGAGACGATGGGTCACATATAGCTTTAGAAATAAATGATTTGCCCTCAGCATGATCCAAAAATGCTCGAAAGTCCTTTTAAAAGAGTGAAAGGAACTAAAGTTTCCTTTTCAACAAGATTTATTGAGTCAAAGAGGCGAATGCAGTCCTGTTGCTGGAGCCAAAATTCGTATTGCTACGAACTTTTCGAATATTTCGTAGTACTTAGCAGGTCGGCAACACGGTAGGGGCGAGATCAAAGACAACCATGTTTACCGGAAACGACTTTCACAAGATTCCTTTATAAATCGCAGAGCTGCATTTATAACCCGCCGTCTAAAACGTTATACATTATGTCGGAATGAATTAAGTTCTGGAAGTTGAACTTATAGAAGGAACGAAATTGACATCACGCAGCTTTTTGTTATGATTTTATGCCAGCCATTATTAGAGTAGTTTTCACTCAATTGAAACAATCGGACTATAAACGTTCAAGGTTACTCATAGTTTTGTGTGTTGGTAAGTTATATCTGGCTGGCGGATATTGTCAATATTTCAACTAAGCGCAGAGCATCGACAGTCGCAAATTTGTAACATGGGATTAATTTCAATTCCCAACGGTGAAAGAAAAATTCGATTTCTTACATCTCAGAAGACTACAAGTTCGTATTTCCTATCGATTTAATCGTATATTTACTTTTCAATGTCCTATTATATTCAACTCGATATTACACCGTTTTGAGTCGATGTGTCTTATTTGGAAAAGAAAGAAAAACTGATAGGGGTAAAATATAGATGGAGTCAATTTAATCAGCCCTAGTCCCCACTTTTGTCCGTTCACGGTATACCACCAGACTTCATGGGCCAAATTTTTGGCTCCAACTAGAGAACTGCATTGACGTTTTTGATTCAATAAATCTTGTTGAAAAGGAAAGTTTGGTTGATAAAAAACTGTATTTAGGATTTATGAGCATATTTTGATTATGCTGAGGGCAAATAATTGATTTGTAATGCTATTTATTGTGACCTTTTTAATCTTTTTCCCTTTTAAACCACGAATTTTTGATATTTTATGTTGTCAGCACTGGCCGAATAGCTCTGAATATACAACCATGGAGGCAGGCTGATTTTTTGGGATAGTTTCTTCTGATATAGTTTGTTTCTGTCTTCATAGCTTTAGTTTGTTTGAAGATGCATACCACAAGGAGTTCGTCCTTTTGGTTCAGAACTTTCTGATCCCTTAGAAAGTATTACAACTACAGCTGGATCAAATTTGGCCATGTTTGCCGGAAACAATTTTCATGGCTTTCCTTGTATAAACTGCAGACAGACAGAAGAGACAGAAATATTCCAGTTAATAAGGCAATGGCGTTAAGCGGACCTAACAAACACAAAGGCAGACCCACAACAAGCATATACACTACGATAAATAAAGACCTCAAGCGTCTAGATGACACACAATAACTGAGATGCAAAGAGGATTTCTAACACCTGATCCATCCCAGCAGTCCGTCATCAGTGGAAAGAACTCACTCAACAAATCAGAGGAGCTGCCAAAGCGTCCCTTTTCGAAGGTAATGAGGCGATCGGCAATAAGTCAAGAAAGTCAAGACAGACCAACATTTAGAAAAAAAGAAAGAAAAAAAAGATAGGCATAAAATTAGATATACAAAGAGCCAACTCAAACACCTGCAGCCCTCAAGAGGAGGGATGGAAATTGGGAATAAGTTGAGTGAGATAAGCACGTCAACACACTTCAAAAGGAGATGAAGTCTTCAGAGCCATTTCTTTAAAATAACAACGACAAATAATTGATAAACGTGGAATATTACACGTGGCCATATCAATGAGCCCCAGTCTCTATGAGGAGAGCTGGGAATTGAGAATCAGTTGACTGAATTAACCCTCTCCTTACGATACAACCAACATATTTCTCATTCAAATTTCTTTTGTACATCATAAAATTTAAAGAAAATGAACAGTGTTTTGTAGAGAATGTTTTGCTAAAGAAATTATGTATCGCAAGAACTTAGATACTGCTATTGTGTTTGAGAGATAAAAAGATATATTTTTGTGTTAGTTGGGTGTGAAGTTTTGGGGAAAATCCTGAAAATGGCTGGTAAGGAGAGAGATAAGAAAGTAAAGTATGTTCAAAAGGAAAAATAGCCTTCGAAGTTCTTTCATGAAAACATCAACAACAACAGATTTATACGCAAAGAATATACAATTACGGCAGTTCAATCAGACCAACAAACCCTATGAGGAGACATGAGAACAAGTTAACCTAATCCTAAGATACATATCTGAACAAGTGTGTATGAAAAGTGCCAGACAAAGCAAGAAAGAAAAATACAAGAAAAAAAAACAATTCCAAATATCAGTCTACCTCGATTACCCGTAATCAGAAGGTCTGAGGTTCGATCCCTTGTCGAGGTAGACTGATTTTGGGGGGATAGTTATCTTTATTGTACTTGTCTTTCTTGCTTTGTCTGGCACCTCTCATACACACTTGTTCATTATCTTATACCGGTGCATGTTCCTTAATTTCTTAATTTTATATAAGCTAATCAAGCAAGCGAAGCCAGTTCAAAAGGAAATAAAACTCCAGTTCTATTATTTTTAAAAATAAAAATAATAATAATAACAACACAAAATGGAAGGATGTAGAGAATGTACAAAGAGTCAGTTCAAAACATGATAAAAGAATTCTAAAAAGCTCTATCATCCAACATGAATAGCAAAACTCT
>NC_088360.1:108825511-108828011 GCF_034508935.2 Berghia stephanieae
CCCTGACCAACAGCAGCATGCATATGTAGAACGAGACATGACTCCTGTTAGACGATATAATTACTAATTTATTTTCCGACAGAGACAACGCTGTTAACGATCAGGTACTCATTTTATTCCCGAGTACGGTGAGAGAATGTGAGTAAAGATTCTTTTCCAAGGACTCAACTATACGCCGGGCGAGGTTCGAACCCAGGACCTTCCGATCCGAAAGAGAGTGTCATACCACAAGACGACATCGCCGCACAGACCACAAAGCCGTACACTACACTACACTATGTTCTTATAAATATATCTGATAATCGAAATTTCTATGTTCATGTACCTGTAATTGGGGGAATAAAATCACAAACCAATTTGGGAAAAAAACGTATCTTTTACGACAATCATAAATAAGACTGCAATTTGCAGTCGGAAATGACGTCTTGTGAAAATGAAAGAAGTACACGTAGATATAAGTGCAAGTTATCGGGGCGTGACAATGGGACGGAGGGATCGATAAATACATACGTAACACATGTTACCCAGTCCGCCGTATCTATAATTACGGGAACAGACAGATGCCCCCTTTTTGATGGGGTTGGTGGCCTCTCTGTCGCATCACGTAGGCTGCTTTGATGTTCGTCTGTGTAAGTTTTAATGTTCGATGGTTATCTAGTAGTTTCCTCATAAAGGTTATAACGTCGCATCGCCAAAATATTTTCAAACGGGCCTTTGGGAGAATATGGTATAACCCTCTCCTTACCAGCCATTTTCAGGATTTTCCCCAAAACTTCAAAACCAACTAACACAAAAAAAAAAAAAGATTTGTTATCACTCAGACGTAAAAGTAGTAAAATACTTGCGATACATAATTTCTTTAGCAAAACATGCTCTACAACACATTGTTCGTTTTCTTTAAATTTTAACTCTTTCCTTACCGATCATTTTCAGTATTTTCCCAAAATGACAGGCTTATCCAGCAGAAGAATAGATTTTTTAAAAAAAGCTCTCTACAAAACAACTTTATGTTCTTAATAATTGAACAAAAATCATTCTTCAAATTTTGTGATGTACAAAATAAATCTGAAAAAGAAAAAATGTATATTGTGTCGTAACAAATGTGACGATTTTGCTGCAAGTGGTAAGGAGAGTGTTAAGATGTACAAAGGAAATTTGATTAAGAAAAATGTTGGTTGTATCGTAACGCATATGAAGATTTTGCTATCGTTGTTATGGAGAGGGTTAAACTGTATTTTACTTAAAGACACACATTTGTACAACCTTTTCATCTACATAATTACCTGTTGCAATAGAAGAGGGATTTACTCTTTGAACCTAACACGTACGCAAATGCAATCAATGTTAGTTTGATAACGAAATAATTATGAACAATCATTGGCCGGAAGTCATGGCATTGAGTACGGAGAAATGTTTGATTCAATATCTTTTACATTTAACAGAAGTAGGACCTTGGATCTCGAAGTCTCATGAATAAATACAAGTCTCTTTGAACTTACTTCTAAGGCAGATTGTGAATGAAACATTGCAAAGTGACTGAGTTATGGCTTTTAGAACGTAATTCAACTGTAGAAAAGTAATTTTGAAAAAAAAATGACTTAAAGATGTACTTTTCTTCTTCTTCTTCTTCTTCTTCTTCTTCTTCTTCTTCTTCTTCTTCTTCTTCTTCTTCTTCTTCTTCCTCTTCTTCTTCTTCTTCTTCTTCTTCTTCTTCTTTTCTTCTTCTTCTTCTCTTCTTCTTCTCTCTTCTTTCTTCTTCTTCTTCTTCTTCTTCTTCTTCTTCTCTTCTTCTTCTTCTTCTTCTTCTTCTTTTCTTCTTCTTCTTCTTCTTCTTCTTCTTCTTCTCTTCTTCTTCTTCTTCTTCTTCTTCTTCTTCTTCTTTTCTTCTTCTTCTTCTCTTCTTCTTCTTCTCTTCTTCTTCTTCTTCTTCTTCTTCTTCTTCTTCTTCTTCTTCTTCTTCTTCTTCTTCTTCTTCTTCTTCTTTTCTTCTTCTTCTTCTTCTTCTTCTTCTTCTTCTTCTTCTTCTTCTTCTTCTTCTTCTTCTTCTTCTTCTTCTTCTTCTTCTTCTTCTTCTCTTCTTCTTCTTCTTCTTCTTCTTTCTTCTTCTTCTTCTTACTCTTCTCTACTTCTTCTTCTCTTCTTCTTCTCTTCTTCTCTTCTTCTTCTTCTTACTTCTTCTTCTTCTTCTTCTTCTTCTTCTTCTTCTTCTTCTTCTTCTTCTTCTTCTTCTCTTCTCTTCTCTTCTTCTCTTCTTCTCTTCTTTTCTACTACTACTACTATCATACTTACTTACTACTATACTATCTACTACTTCTCTATAATACATCATGTTCTTTTAGCGTAATTCAACTGTGAAATAATTTGAAAAAAAAATGACTTAAAGATGTACTTTTCTTCTCTTCTTTCTTCTTCTTCTTCTTCTTCTTCTTCTTCTTCTTCTTCTTCTTCTTCTTCTTCTTCTTCTCTTCTTCTTCTTCTTCTTCTTCTTCTTCTTCTTCTT
>NC_088360.1:108830511-108840511 GCF_034508935.2 Berghia stephanieae
CCTAACACCGACTATATCCCTAGTTTACCCGGGTTAATTTTATCCCATGTCTATTTATTACATTTTTTCTGAGAAAAAAAATTATTGGCGTAGTATCAAAGCTAATGTTTTTAGTTTTTGCATGTTAATGATAGTTGAATTAAGCTATGTGGTATATTCGCTTTCGGATCGGAAGCTCCTGGGTTCGAGCCACGCCCTCGGCGCATAGTTTAGCCCTTGGAAAAGGCTCTTTACTCATTTTCTCTCACCGTACTCAGGTGTATAATGAGTACCTGACCGGACATGCTCAGTTTTAATCATTTTTTTTCTTCCAATTTTGAAAAGTAGCAAAAATCTCTAGGATTGAGTGAGTTAATGTCTTGGCTCCTTCTCTGATATTCATTTATCAGTACGCCATGGCTATTTAAGGCTAATGGATGTAAAAAAGAATAAGTACTTGTAAATTCAAAGGATGGCGTATCGTGGTTATTGTGGTGGAACGGTTATCATTGACCATTGAGAAAAGAACATTTGTTACAATAGCTACAAAATGTAAAGCCTTTGAAAATGTGTAGATAACAATATTATATCTTTTTATTATGGTTATATTATTTCTCTCTCTCTCTCTCTCTCTCTATTATCTCTTTAATTCTTTATATCTCTTCTTATCTCTCTTATATATATATATTACTTATATGTATCTATTTCTACTCTTTCATCTACTCTCTCTCTCTCTCTCTCCCTCTCTCTATCATCTCTCTCATCTCTCTCTCCCTCTCCTCTCTCTCTCTCTCTCGCTCTCCCATCTCCCCTCTCTCTCTCTCTCTCTCTCTCTCTCTCTCTCTCTCTCTCTCTCTCTCTCTCTCTCTTTCTATCTCTCTATAGATATATTTATTTACCTGTCTATCTCTTACTGTCATAGGTTACCATGCATGATTTAAATAAATGAAGATATTATTGAGAGAGAAAAGTATGCGATTGTGATTATAATGTAGTATGTGTGGTAGTGTGTGTGTGGGTTTTGTCATGTCAACGTGTGTGTGTGAGTGTGTAGTGTGGTGTGGTGTTGTCATGTGAGTGTGGTGTGTGTGTGGTGTGTGTGTGTGTGTGTGTGGTGTGTGTGTGTTTGAGTCTGAAAACTTTATTTTTGAATGGGATTTTCAATGGCGCAAAATTAATTGGTACACATAGACAGCTTGCAACTTACCTGATCAGTACTGGAGTAAAAATAAATAGAGCATTTATATAGGGCAATATCCACTAAATGTGCTCAAAGCGCTTTACAAGGGGTCCCTGACCAACAGCAACACTTAACGTGTAGCACAGGACATGACGCCTGTATTTTCGGACAGACACAATGCTGTTAACGGCCAGGTACTCATTTTACACCTGAGTAAAGTGAAAGAAAGTGAGTAAAGAGCCTTTTCCAAGGGCTCAACTATGCGCCGAGAGCAAGGCTCGGACCCAGGACCTTTCAATCCGAAAGTGGGTGTTATACCACTAGACCACATAGCCGAGAAGTGTCCAAACATTATACGACAATCAGTTTTATATACATTTGGTCACAAAAAATCATTTTAAAAAAAGGATAATTTCACATTCGATGGCGTTTTTAAAAAAAAAATAATTTTAATGAGTTTTTTTTTATATAGCTCAATATCCACCAAACGTGCTCAAAACGCTTTACAAGAGGTCCCCGACCAACAGCAAACACTTAACATAGAGGACGAGACATGAGGCCTGTTATACGATATTCCAATTTTTTTTCGGGCAGAGACAACGCTGTTAACGGCCAGTTTCTCATTACGGTGAGAGAGTCTAGTCTTTTCCAAGAACTCAACTATCCGCCGATCGGGACTTGAACTCAGGACTTTCCGATCCGAAAACGAGTGTCATACCACTAGACCACATATCGACACAAATAGAACAAATAGAAGTAAATCAATCTACTGAGGAGTATTTTAATGAATATTTTCAACAGCACAATATGTGACCCTTCGCCTCAAAACGGTATTAAGTCGGGTTGGTTAATATGTTGAAAACTGAATTAATAGCAGAAATATCAGACTTGCGTTGAGTTTGTATGTTTTATTGAGGAGAATGGATATATATATATATTTAGAGTGCTAATGCCAACAATTTATATTTTTGACCAGTTTAACATTTAATTCGGCTTTTAAGCATATGGTTCGTTCTGATATAATACCGTTTTGAGACGATAGGTCACATATTAGTAGTTATAATAAATACCCTTAATACCTGAATGGGACTTACCAAGTTCTGGTAGTCACTTTATCCTTTTTTGGATGCAGAAAAAAATAGTTTTTTTTTAATAATTTTTTTTAAACGGATAAAATTCCAGCCAGCTCGATTACCATAAACAATTTTTAAATAAGAAAAACGTTCAATTACTCTCATGAGTGTTAAGCAAATATTCCAATAGTTTGAAGTACGCTTTTTTCCCATTTATTTATGCAAATTTTACCTTCATCCCCCCTCCCCCCGTCCCCCTTTCCCACCGAATTGTATGCAAAATCAGGTCTCCAAAAATAAAAATACAATAGTAGACTTAGTAGGCATTCTAGAGATATAGATAGTATGCGCTTGGCTAAGAAGCTCACGACATTGCCATCCGGAAACATAACGGACCAACACACACAACTATGTGTAACCATGAACGTTTGAAGTCTGGTTAGACAATAAATAGAAAATAAAAGAGGCTAAAAATACATTCTCAGCTACTTAGAATTCTGTACGGCTATGTGGTCTTGTGGTGTGACACTCGCTTTCGGATTGCCAAGTCCCGAGTTCGAGCCTCGCTCGGCCCATAATTGAGTCCTAAGTAAATGCTCTGTACTCACATTAACTCACCTTAATCAGGTGTAACAAGGCCATTAACAGTGTTATCTGTCGAAATAAAACCCACTGTAATATCGCCTAACAGGGTCATGTCTTGTTCTACATGTTGCATGTTGCTATTGGTCAGGGACCTTTTTTTAAAGAGCTTTGACCACGTTTAGTGGATATTGCGCTATATAAAGCTCAAGTTGATATTTTTTTGCTGTGATGCCAGAATATTGGGTTATGAATAAAATGCAGTCATATGTAAATAAAGACCATCGTTTAAGTAAATATTAACAATATGTTACACACAAAACCAATTTAATCAATAAACTGCTGTGAGAATTTGGCTAGAAAACTCGTACTTCAAATATTGATCGATTTAAATTACTCTCACCTTGACAAGACTTTCAAACCTGGGACTTCGAGCAAGACTTCGCAAAGCCCCAGATTTAATAGCCCCAGTTTTATTTTGCCAGGATTGGGCTCATTTAAATCAGTCGATATTTGAAGGACGAGTTTTCTGCCCAAATTTTTGAACACGACTTTTTCCAGGGTAGCTATGTCATTTAACTGGTTATTGATTTTCGGACCAAAGATTTATCTACCAAGATTAACACAGTTTCTATTTAAACAAATTCATTTTATTAAAAAGTACAAAAGGAGTTCCGGGTAGAAAGTCAACATAAATAAGAGTTACTTAACTTCACGAACTAGGTGGGTCCCATAGCTCAGTCGGTAGGTCACTTGATTCACGCGCAAAAGGACCGACATCGATCCCGGGTGAAGTCGAGAATAGCAGAGATTGGGTAGCTAGGTCTGTTAAATCTGGCCGAAAGCAAGTCCTTTGCAATAGACAATAGGGTAGTAAAATAAATGGTACGATCTGTTCAGGCGATATAAATCAGGAAAATAAATGCCTAATGGCTCTGGAGTATAACTTTAATCTAACGAAGTCGACAAGTAGGTTCAGATAGCTCAGTTGGTAGGGCACTCGCTTCACACGCAAAGAAAGGGGCCGAGATTGATCCCGAGTGCAGTCGAGATTTTTAAAATTTCTGATCCCCTGTCCACCCAGAAGTGATTGGGTAACAGCTGGGTCTAATAGATCTGGCGGAAAGTTTTTTTGAAATAGACTAGAGATACTGAGCAATTTCTATGCTCCGTGGACATTTGATGGCTCCGAAGGATAACGAAGTCGACAGTATCTACGGGTTTTAATCAGATTTGTCTAGTTTCTATTCACCAAAGAGTGAATGAAGTCTTTGAAGCAAAACAGATTACCAAACACAAATCTCTCTTGATGGTGGAAGACCCCGAAGGAAGTTGAAGTGGCTCGTCAGAAGGCCATCTGCGTCTCTGACCATATTTCATAGACGCCTTGACATTCTATCACCCGCCGCCGTTCTCCACGCTGTCTCTTCGAAGAGGTACGTTCGACTAAACATCGGAGGTTCTTATCATCCGAAGCCTCTCCATTATCACTCTTACGTTAGTATTTTCACGATCCCGGGCTTCAGCCGGCCCCTACCGCTCTCTACTTGGCAGTAGGTAGGAGGAGGGAGGAGGTAGGTCTCGAGGGAGGCCAATGTCTGTCCATTTCAGATTCAATTAGATGGGTCAGTAACACAGACTCTGTTGTGTCACTAACAGTACCAAGCAAGCATACACGCACATACAGAAACACTCTCCCCCCCCCCCCTCTCTCTCTCTCTCTCTCTCTCTCTCTCCCTCTCTCTCTCTCTCTATCTCTCTCTTTCTCTCTCTCTCTCTCTCTCTCTCTCTCTCTCTCTCTCTCTCTCTCTCTTGTTCTCTCTTCCTCTCCCTCAATAACTATAACAGCATACCTCGAGATAACATCCTTCCCCACTAGTACAAACATCCGTGATTCCTAACCAAAGGGGTCATAAAATACCGTCCCTAAGGAGTGGGTTATCAAACGGCCTTTATCGTCTTCTCCTCTAATGGATTTCAGCACGAAATGCCTAACCTATAGAAGCAGTTGATCTGTAACCCACAGCGACACTCGCTTTAGGATCGTTAGGTCCTGGGTTCGAGCCTCGCTCGGCGCATAGTTTCTCTCTGTCTTTACCTCTTTCTCTCTTTCTATGGCTCTCTATCTATCTCTCTCTGTCTCTCTCTGTCTCTCTCTGTCTCTCTCTCTCTATCTATCTATCTATCTCTATCTCTCTCTCTATATATATATATATATATCTATATATATCTATCTCTATCTCTCTATCTCTCGCTCTCCTTCCCTCAACCCCCTCTCCCTACCTCCCCCCCCCTCTCTCTCTCTCTCTCTCTCTCTCTCTCTCTCTCTCTCTCTCTCTCTTTCTCTCAGTAACTATAACAGCATACCTTGAGATAACATCCTTTCCACTAGCCATCCGTGATTCCCGGCCAAAGCGTCATCCAATTCCGTCCCTTAGACGTGGGTTATCAAACGGCCTTGATCGTCTTCTTTTCCACTGGATGTAACTTTAACTTGAGCTTTTATATAGAGAAATATCCACTAAACGTGCTCAAAACGCATTACAACGGTCATGAGCCAACAGCAACACATAACATGTAGAACGAGACATGACGCCCGTTAGGCGATATTACAATTTTTTTTCCGGCAGAGACAACGCATTTTTCACCTGAGAACGCGACTCGAACCCTGAACTTTTCTGTCCGAAGGCGAGTGTCATACCACAAGATGAAAAAATACATTTTCAATACATTTAGTATTTATATAGCGCAATGTCCACTACACGTGCTCAAAGCGCATTACAAAGGGTCCCTAGCCAACAGCGACATTTAACATAATGTAGGACAAGATGTGATAAGTGTTGCTGTTGGCTCTGACCTATTTGTAATACGCCTTGATCACATTTAATAATAATAATGCAATGTTTTATAGAAGCTCATTGTTTTAGACATTTTTTAAAAATTCTTGAACAAGACACCGAATAGCGTTACCTCTACATCATAGATAGCTTTTGTAAAGTCAAATCGCTTTTAAATATTTGGCCAGAAAAATCGTCCTTCAAATTTCGATCAATTTAAACGACTTTCCTCTTGGCTTATTAAAAATAACACTCTCAACCCTGAGAATTTAATAAATACTTCTTCACTCAAGGTGAGGGTCATTTAAATCGATTGATATTTGAAGGACCAGTTTTCTGGCCAAATTTTTTTAATCCGTGTTTTTTCCAGAGTACGGCGGTTAATTGGTTGACTGCCACGTTGATTTTCTACTGTCTTTTGACATATTTGATATTTATCTTATTTAAAATGTCAAGTTTTGCCCTTTATCATAGAGAAATGTCAACACAGGATTATTTCAATGTCAAAGAATCGATTACTCACAACGTCCGGTATCAACGTTTCAAAATATCGATGTGTAAGCAAAAATCTTCAGAAAGAGAAAACGTCATATAGACATTATGCAAGGATATTTGTTTAGATCTAGACCGACGTGTACTTATTTGCAGGTCTGATAACCCAAATTGTTATTGGTTCATCATTATTGTAATGGAAAAACTCTTATACAAACGCAAAGTATTATTCATTACAACAATGTTTTTTTTGTCTGGCTCATAATAGGATTCAATAGTCTGATGTCACGTCGACCAGCAACGATCAGCTTGGTTCTAAACAAAGAAAATCGGTACTTCTTATTCTTCATGCTAGCTAGAACATTTTCATGTGTCATGTGATCAGAATTTATAAAAAGTCAAAACATGATCAGATTTATAATGCTTTTTCTCCTCTGGATACACTTTTATGCTCGTCGGAGAAATATTTCATAATGGCGTCCGCCATTGTTCCAATAGTTTAGAACCAGTTACTAAGTTCCTATGCGTCATTACGAGGGAAGTGACATCACGGCTGTTGAACCCTATTGTATTCATTTATCAGTCCTGCTAATGAGTAGATTAGACCCGATCAATCTAATATTGAATTATGGGGTATGTGGTTTGTGGTATGACAATCGCTAACGGATCGGATTGTCCTGGGTTCGAGCCTCGCTCGGCGCATAGTTGAGACCTTGGAAAAGACTCTTTACTCACATTCTCTCACGGTACTCAGGTATAAAATGACTACCTGGCCGCTATCAGCGTTGCCTCTGTTTGAAAATAATTGCAATATCGCCTAATATACGCCAAATTGCCTAAGGTCTTGTTCTACATGTTAAGTGTTGCTGTTGGTTAGGGGACCCTTTGTAAAGCGCTTTGAGCACGTTTAGTGGATATTGCGCTATATTAAAGCTCAAGTTTTTCAGGCTCAATCTCAAGCCAGTTGCAGAGTAGTTTCAATGTAGTCCTTAGATGACATTATGTTATCGAAAGCTTAATTGTTTAAAACGACGCACACATTTTTGAAGGTCTGGCATCCGAACCCGACCCACTTATGGCCCTAGTTTAACAGTGTTGTAATGGACAATATTTTGGGTCAATCCTTTTTAGATTTCCATTACAACAATGAGCCCATAAGGAATTGGGTTATCAGACCTGCAAATAGGTGCACGTCGGTCTAAAAATACAAGTATTATGACATTACAAATTTTAAAATATATTTTTATATTTTGTTAGTTGACCTTCATTAGTGAGTTCAAAATTTATTATCAAATATCTGGTTGAACATTTGATTTTTGGTTTTGTTTTTATATTTTTTAATTTATTCATGTTTTGATTATTTGATTCTTTTTTTTTTTTGGTGGTGGGGGGTGGGGGGGGAGGGGGGTTGAGGGGCGGAAATACTATCAACTGTTTTTGTTTTTTTTTCATTTCGCTTAGTTTCACGGCAAGAATCTTTTCTGTCCCATTACCCCCTGCAGAAGTGCCAAGATTGATATTACATCACTTCAACAATTCACATACGCCGACAGAACACTTATTTTACAATACTACTACTACTACTACTACTACTACTACTACTACTACTACTACTACTACTACTACTACTACTACTACTACTACTTCTACTTCTACTACTACTACTACTACTACTACTACTACTACTACTACTACTACTACTACTACTACTTCTACTACTACTACTACTACTAATACTACTACTACTACTACTACTACTACTACTACTACTACTACTACTACTACTACTACTACTACTACCACTACTGCTACTACTACTACTACTACTACTACTACTACTACTACTGCTACGATTACTACTACTACTACTACTACTACTACTACTACTACTACTACTACTACTACTACTACTACTACTACTGGGCCATCTTAACCGATCGATATCTAAACGAAAACTTTCTTGCAAAATCTAAAATTAATTTGTTTTGACAGAGAACGCCGAAACAGAGCATGCAAGATTATTGGCAGATCCAAGCCTATTAGCGAAGCATTTTTCAAGCAAAACAAACTAAATTGATTACACGTTTCCAAATTCACTGCATTGTTTATCAAAATAATTTTGAAAATATACCGATGAAAGAATATATTTTAAAAAGAATGAGTCTAGAGTTAACTTTTGACGTGGTGGATGAGCTTTTCTTCATTATGGCAACTTAAGTTTATTCACGGCGTCAAAAGGTTAGCATATATTTCTTTAAAAAATTATTTATTTTCATGTGATGGACGACATGTTTTCGTTTTGTTATGTCCGTGGTTTTTTTTCCCCTCAAATATTACAAATGTGGTTTTCAAACTTAATTTTTTTTTTAATATAGCGCAATATCCACTAAATGTGCTCAAAGCGCTTTGCAAGGCGTCCCTGACCAACAGCAATATTTAACATTTAGGACGGGACATGACGCCTGTTAGGCGATGTTATAATTTTTTCCGGACAGAGACAACGCTGTTAACGGCCATGTACTCATTTTACACCTGAGTGCGGTGAGAGAATGTGAGTAAAGAGCCTTCTCCAAGGACTCAACTATGCGCCGAGCGAGGCTTGAACACAGGACCTTCCGATCAGAAAGCGAGTGTCATAGCATACCACAAGACCAGATAGCCGCAGTTAAGAAGCCTTGCTTGTTTCTTTGAATCAAAAGAACGAGCATTTACATAGCACAATATCCACATTATCGTGCTCAATGCCTTTTACAAGGGGTTCTAAACCAACAGCAACACTTAACATAGAGGACGGTACATGGCAGCTGCTGCTGTTAGGCGATATTATTACGATTTATTCGGACAGCGATACTGCTGTGTGTTAACGGCCAGGTACTCATTTTACACATTAGTACGGTAAGAGAATGTGAGTAACGAGACTTTTTTCCAAGTACTCATCTACACGTCGCTCAGAACGGGTCTCGAACCCCGGACCTTCTGATTTGAAGGTGAGGGTCATACCACTAGATCACATAGGCGCTTAATTCAATAGAAGCAGAGATAAACTCCGCCTTCATTAGGACGTTGACTGGAATGGACTTTTTTCAGCCTATGTGGTCTAGTGGTATAACACTCGCTTTCGGATAGGACGGTTCTAGGTTCGAGCCTCGAGCTCGGCGATTGTTGAGTCCTTGGAAAAGGCTCTTTATTCACATTCTCTCACCGTTCTCAGGTGTAAAATGAGTACCTGACCGTTAACAGCGTTGTCTTTGTCCGAAAAATTGTAATATCGCCTAACAGGCGTCATGTCCCGTCCTACATGTTAAATGTTGCTGTTGACCAGGGACCCCTTGTAACGCTCTTTGAGCACATTTAGTGGATATTGCGCTATATAAAGCTCATTATTTAATTTGGTACCTATTACGAATGAGTGAGGCGAAGTGGCCGAGTGGTTAAGTCAAAGCACTGTGACCCGGAAGGTCCCGGGGTCGAGCCCCGCTTCAGGCACTTTCGTTATTATTTTCCTTGTGCATGATTATTAACAACCCAATTTGCTCACTTGGACAACATGGGTGATTCCTGTTGACACCAGACAACTTGTTTGATGAATTATCTATATCATTCCTTCGTGGAATGCCTTGGCGAAGATGTCTTATGACGCCGTAGAGGAAGTGCATCATTACAATTTATTTTTTAATACGAATTATGCACAAATGTGCTCCATCGTCTGAAAACGGTATTATGTCGGAACGAACCAGATGCTTAAAAGGCGAATTAGATGTTAAAACTGGTCAAAAATATAAATTGTTGGCATTAGCACCCTAAAATATGGTATCCATTCTCCTCAATAAACCATACAAACTCAACACAAGTCTGAT
>NC_088360.1:108845511-108855511 GCF_034508935.2 Berghia stephanieae
ATAAAGACAAATCATTAGAAACAGTAAAGGGCAATAGGATTCAATAGTTTGATGTCACGTCCGCTCAGCAACCAGCAGCTTGGTTCTAAACAAAGATAATCGGTACTTTTTATTCTTCGTGCTGGATACAACTTTCTCTCATGTCATGTGATCAGAATGTATAAAAGTCAAAATATGATCAGATTTTTGATGTTTTTCTCCTCTGAATACACTTTTATGCTCGTCGGAGAGAAGTGACGTCACGACTGTTGAACCCTATTCAAATATTATCTTGGGTTTACGTTTCCTAGTATTAGTGGAAAATTTACAAAAGGAAATACAGAACCTCGTAGAGAAATGTTTAACTTAAAATCTCTGCTCCACCAAAATCAGGAATTATTTCATACAACTCAACTCCATATTGTGTTTAATACTTTAATATTATCGATACTTAATAATTTTTGTGAAATATGGGGAGGGGGGGGGGAGCTATTGTGAAGCGGTACAAATGGAACAAACGCATTTAGGTTTCTTAAAATACATTCTGGGCGTAAGGGAATCTCCCCCTTCGGGTTTCGTATTTCGTGAATCAAGGTTATTTCCATTTATCAACCAGAGATTAATAAGACTAATTAAATACTGGTTCGAAATTTTAAAACTGCAAGAAAACAATCCAGTCAAAATAACTTATAATAAATTATTAACACTGGCTACAGAGCAAAGCTCTTGTACTAACTGGGTGAAATTGAATGTAAACTTCAATTTGATATACGAAAATAGATAAAATGGACGTTTCGGGTTTCCCCTTTATCAACAAAACAGGATATATAACACTACAGACGAATGAGATAAAGTGGTATTGGCGTTGTTAAGATGATAATTGATTCCCTACCACATTATCTCATTCGTCTGTAGTGTTATTCATGTTTTGTTGATAAAGGGGAAACCTGAAACGTCCATTTTATCTGTTTTCGTATATTAATTTGAGGCTTATATTCAATTTCACATTGTTATTTATTTCTTAGAGCTTCGAGCAGCACTATTTACATATTATGTACTAACTGGGTAACTGAGCTTAGAGGAATGTTGCGTAAATGTGGTTTGGGTATTTCTCGGTTAACCATAAAGTTGATAGTGAGAAAATGTTTTTGTATATTTTCAGTCAACGCCTAAGCCTTTACGATCATTTTTTTCTTTACAAAAATGTAAAGAGGAAATAAGATCCACTAGCGACTCAATAAACATTTATTTGTACTATGAAAAATGTGTACGTTACATAATATTCGAGATTAAAGAAAACGTAATTCCATTCGCCATTACAGAAATTAGATTAGATTCCCATAATTATGATTAAAAGAGGATTGGGCAGGGACCAAAAATTGATTTTTCCTTCTTGGCTCTGTATAAATTGTAACACAATTGAAGATGAGTACCACATAATCTGGGAATGCAGACGGTATAATTATTTCAAAGAAAAATATCTACCTAAATATTTAATTGATAACCCACATTTGTTCAAGTTTATACAATAATTTATAAATAACTCCACAGGAACTGAATTGAGAAGATTAGGTATTTTTTTGTCGAAAAGTTTTGATCGAATATGAAAAAAAATTGTTAGTTAGGCACCTGGTATTACTGGTGAATTCAAAAGCAATTTATTTGTATTTTGGTTTCTTCTTCTTCAAGTTTAAATGTTTGTCTCAATGTGAGGGTGAGCATGTTTACGTTGTAAATGATATGCATCTAGGTTCGAATGCATCGATGAATAATATAATTATATGTCATTTTTTGGCTATAAATCCTCTGAATTCATTTGTCAACTGTCTGATGTCACGTCCACCCAGCAACCAGCAGCTTGGTTCTAAACAAAGAAAATCGGTACTTTCCATCCTTGATGACATGATGCCTTTAAGGCTATATTGCATTTTCTTCCCCGACAGTGTTTTTTACGGCCAGATACTCATTTTACACCTGGGTGCGGTAAGAGAATGTGAGTAAAGACAATTTTCCAACGCGAGCAAGGCTCAGATCCAGGACCTTCCGATCCGAAAGCGAGTGTCAAACCACTATACCACTTAGACTGAATTCTATCTCAAGTTTCGATATAATTTGATTATTACAACAATTGCGCAGACAAAATAAAATAAAATTTAAAAATGATATAGACATCTAAAACAAAACGAGAATACAATAATTGTATTACGTTTAAATCTGTGGGGCAAATCTTCTGGATGTAATTCTCTAAAATGTTGTTATAGAATATATATATATATAATATATATATATATATATATATATATATATATATATATATATACATATATATATGTATAATATATATATATATATATATAATATATATATATATATATATATATATATTGAATCGTGTTGGACACAAACATGGTACTAATAGTGCTCGACATGTAGCAATGGAGCTTATTATTATTTTGATATTTACCACAATGTTGGAGTTAGTCTACATCGATGTAGGTTCGGGTTTCCCCTTTATCAACAAAACAGGATATATAACACTACAGACGAATGAGATGTAAAGCGCTTTGAGCAACTTTAGTGGATATTGCGCTATATAAAAGCTCAATTTAAATTATCTTTTTTTAAAGAACACCTTCATGTTAAATTAAGATTCTCTACAAAGTAGCGTTTTAGAGTCCATGAGGCCAGAGTTAGTTCAGGTTTCTATAGCGTTAAATGGACAGTATGAATTGCTTATTCACAGCGGTACTCGAACCCGGGACCTTCAAGTCCGAAGGTGAGTGTCATACTACAGGACCAGAAGAAAATTAAAGTTACAGTCATTAAAATTATGCCTCTTCCGCCACGACATCATAACATATCGTCGCCTAGGCATTCCACGAAGGATTAATATAGATAACTCATCAAACAAGATGTCTGATGTCAACAGGAATCACCCATGTTGTCCAAGTGAGCAAATTTGGGGGTTGATAATCGTGCTCAAGGGAAAAAAAAACAAAAACAAAAGTGCCTGAAGCGGGACTCGAACCCGGGTCCTTCCGGGTCACAGTGCAATTCCTTTATCACTCGGCCTCTTCGCCACCCCCCCCCCCCCCCCACACACACACACACACATAGTTAGTAGATTAAACATCATCATATCAACTCATAACAAATATTATAATAAACAAATCAAACTTGATACGCCTCGCATTGCGTCCATTATACTTTCAGTTAAATATACTGACGTCCTTCTACGAGGAATGGGAGGCATTTTTGTCGGATGACCACCCATGGGTAATAATGTAATAATACATACACAGCGGCCGGTCATTGTTGACTGCCCGGGGAGAGAAAGGGGAGGAAACTAGATTTTAGATCCCGGTTCCAATTATTTCCCTTGGCACCCTTTTATATGGCTGTTTGTATTCAGAGCCTCTTCGTGGCATTTTTTAAAAATATTCTTTTTTTTTTTTTGGATTTTTTTGTGAGTGAGCGAGAGGGCCGGGGAGGGGGGGGGGGGGGTTGGGGAAGGGGAGCGGGGGGGGGGGGGGGGAAGAAGGTTGAGTGAGATACGAAAGCATTGCTATTCTTGACCCATCGTCTGAAAACGTTATTCTGTTGGTATGATTTGGAGGGCATTGTAGTCGGGGCATCAAACCCTCTACTCATTAGATTCCTAACACGTTGGGAGTAAGTATGTACACGCTTAGCATGTAGGTTGTGACATGATGCCTGTTAGACGAAATTCCAATTTTTATTTATTTTGGACAGAGACAACGCTGTTAATGGCAAGGAACTCAATTTACACCTGAGTACTATGAGAGAATGTGAGTAAAGAGCCTTTTTCCAAGGACTCAACTATGCGCCGAACGAGAGTCGAAACCAGGAACGTCCTATCCAAAAGCGAGTGTCATACTACTAGATCACATTAAAGCAGCACATAATAGAGCTATAATCACGTGATCACAGAACTACGCTCAACTCTCTCCTTACCAGCCACTTTCAGGATTTTCCCCAAAACTTCACACCAACTAACACAAAAATAGATTTTTTTTATCACTCAGACACAATAGCAGTAAGTTCTAGCGATAAATAATTTCTTTAGCAAAACATGCTCTGTTCATTTTTAAAAAAATGTATGATGTACAAAATAAATTTGAATAAGAAAAATGTTGGTTGTATCGTAACGAATGTGACGATTTTCCTATGGTTGGTAAGGAGAGGGTTAAAGGGTATTTTACAGGATGTGGGATAACTCGGGGCAAATTTTAGAAATCGTTAGAGATTCTATACAAGATATGTGTGGGGATGATTACACCCTTTCGCAATAGCACCATAAGATCCCGTCGCCGAGGCATTACACGAAGGAATAAAGATAATCCATCAAACAGGATGCCTGGTGTCAACAGGAATCACCGATCTTGTCCAATGTAAGCCAATCACTGGTTAAAATCTTGCCCAATGAAAAAAAAAAACGAAAGTGGCCGAAGCGTGACTCGAACCCGGGACCTTCCTGAACACAGTGCAATGCCTTAACCACTCGGCCACTTAGGCCCCATATGAGGGCATTGTTCGGGGATAATGAACTGATATTTTAAATCTAAGACTGTTCTCGTTGATAACAATTATCTATATGTGACCCTTCGCTTCAAAACGGTATTGAGTCGGATTGGTTAAGATGTTGAATATTGAATTTATAACCAGAAATATGAGACTCGTGTTGAGTTTGTATGCTTCGTTGAGGAGAATGGATATGATATTTTAGGATGATAATGCCAACAATTGATGTTTTTGACCAGTTTTACATTTAATTCGGCTTTTAAGCATATGGTTCGTTCCGACACAATACCGTTCTTAGACGATGGGTCACATATTATTGTTTGACTGGAAAGGCAAAACCAAACAAGATTTATATAGCTATTTCAATAGTAGTTCTTCAGAGCCATTAGGCTCATGGAGCTCATGGAGTTAATCCCAAAAACGGACAATAGCAATTGCTTGCTACCCTTTGGATAGGATGCTAGTTTATAGCACAGTACTTCCGCCAGATATAAGAGACCTAGCTACCCAATCACTGCTGGGTGGACAGGGGGTCAGGAAAAAATCTGGACTGCACCCAGGATCGATGTTGTTCCCTTTGCGTGTGATGCGAGTGCTCTACCAACTGAGCTATCTCTTATTCCAAAAGACACTGTATTCAATCGTGTAATCGAGTGTTTTGTACTCGACTATTTTATAATCGGGTGTCGACTAAAACTTAAGGCCTGATACTGACCAAATTATTAGGTCACAGAAGAAGACGACGATCACCAAACGAAAGTAAAAAGTGATTTGTTGTGAGAAGGTGCTCAAGGAAACAAATAATTCTATAGATAGTATGCGCTTGGCTAAGAAGCTCATAACATTGCCATCCGGAAGTATAACGGACCAACACACAAAACTGTGTGTATCCATGAACGTTTATAGTCAGGTTAATACAGTTCAGTGAGCATTACTCATAAACGCGGATGGCAAAAAACAATAACAAACACATGATTGACGTCATCTTCGAACTATCTATAGATAGAACGAAGTTGGCGTCACTCAAGTCTATTTTATTGTTTTTCTTTTCTTTTCTTTTTTGCCATCCGCGTTTATGAGTAATTCTCACTAAACTGTATTAACCAGACTATAAACGTTCAAGGTTACACATAGTACTGTGTGTTGATCCGTTACATTTCCGGATGGTAATGTTATGAGCTTCTTAACCAATCGCACAGCATTTAATGGTTGAGCTATTCATTAAAATTAACAAGTGGAATCAGTAGTCTGATGTCACGTCGCCCAGCAGCGTGGCTCTAAACAAAGAAAATCGGTACTTTTTATTCTTTACGCTGGCGAAAACTTTTCATATGTCATGTGATCAGAATGTATAAAAGTCAAAATAAGATCATATTTATAATGTTTTTCTCCTCTGGATACACTTTTATGCTCGTCGGAGAAATATTTCATAAGGGCGTCTGCCATTGTTCCGATAGTTTAGAACCGTTTACTAAGTTACCATGCGTCATTACGAGGGAAGTGACGTCATGACTGTTGAAGCCTATTAAGTTGTTTACCTCCCGATCTTCATTTTTCTTTAATTACGAATTATTTTTTGGTCAATATCAGGCCATGAGTTTACGAAGGCCACGCTTCAACTCGGGTCGTTTGTTTTGGTTTTAATGGTTTTACGGCGCTAGCAACACATTAAGGTCATATCAGCGCCAGCAAAAGGGAAGAAAATGTTCTAGAATTACTATTAAAGCACTCAAGAAAATGTTAGACAAAGGGGATTGGATTAAAAAGGGAACAGATGTAGATTCCAAGAGCACACTATCAACGTACTTAGTTTGAGATCATCTAAAAGTCTCATCCAGTCACAAGCAGAGGTTCCCACTAAGAGGAATACACTCAAATGATTCCAAAATATAAAACATTACATAACAGAGAGATGATTTACAAGGAAAAAAATATCACCTCCCAAAACTAACTATACATTTGACTGTTTCCCTCTCAGTAAGGGTATCCGGTCAGAGCCAGGACATAACCAAGTAATCTCATTCCAAGACAAATATAGCAAGCTAGTTGGAAAACAGACATAGAGTGAATAGAAGACACAGTAAGCACCTCCCGGTCCACTATGAGAGGTCAGGAACCCCACCCAGCTAGTCGGGTCAGTCTCTGTTGTAAATAAAACATATTACACTTGACTACATTTTCTAACAGAAAAAAATTTGGGCTTGCTGAAGAAACGTTGGCACAGTGTGTAGATGAGCGACCGTGTTCTGAAAAACAAACAACACATGATGAAAATTTCGGCCAGAGATCACGTTTATCAAATATCGATCAAGTACTATTGCACTCATCTTGTCTAAATACTCACAAGCCTTGAACTTTCCCCCGAAGTCCCAAGTTTGCTCTCTCTCTCTCTCTCTCTCTCTCTCTCTCTCTCTCTCTCTCACTCTCTCTCTCTCTCACACACACACTCATTCTCTCTCTCACTCACTCTCTCTCTCACACACACACACTCTATCTATCTATCTATCTATCTCTATCTTTCTCTATCTATTTATATCTATATCTCTATATCTCTATCTATCTATCTATCTATCTATCTATTTCTCTATTTCTCTCTATATATATACATATCTATTTCTCTCTCTCTCTCTCTCTCTCTCTCTCTCTCTCTCTCTCTCTCTCTGGCTATCTATATCTCTCTATCTATCTATCTTTCTTTCTATCTATCTATCTATCTATCTATCTATCTATCTATCTATCTATATATGTATATATCACTCTGTCTACATGCTCTTCCGAATATCCTTCTTCTGCTGACACGGAAGACCATAAAACATTTTCAAATATCGCCCTTCCGCTCGGGCATAATATTAAGATAGCATTGCCCGTGCATTCCATTAGGCAATCTAAGATAATCCATCTAATAAATATTTGCTGTCAACAGAGAAATCAGCCATGTTGTCAGAGCAAGCAAATTAGGGGTTAATGATCTCGCTCACATTAATGTAACCAACCACGTCAAAACGGTGAAAAAATGGGTAAATGAGGAAATGTAACACATGTATTATAAGGGATCATAATGTATTAATTTATTTATTTGTGTATTTATTCGTTTATATTTTGTGTTTATTTATTTATTTATTTCTATTAATTACTTTTCTATTATATTTTTTTTACAATCTTAGATTAAAGCACGTTTATTGGTTTAAAGTACACAAGTTGAATTTTCAAAATCATTCATAACACAAGGAACTCGTTAAAATTCGAACAATGATGGCAAAAGAATTGAATTGAATTGAAAAATGCATGAAAATAGCATCTCATTTTTATATCCAATTCATTGGCTCATTTAAGCACCTCTAGGTAGTCTTTCGAAGTGTAAACGATGCCAAGAGAAGAAAATTTCACACTAAAATGAGCAGAAATATTTTTTGTTTTGTTTTTTAGGTTGTTTTTATTTTATTTTTTATTTTTGGCTTCTTCCACTTTTTCGATCAATAACATCCATTATCTAGTATCTTTCTTTTTTGCATATTATTTCCTTTGTAACGTGAACATGCATTAGAAATACATAACTGCACGATCATGAATCATCAATATCGTGCTTAATGATCTGCGCAAAATCTGATGACGCAATTACACAACTAGGAAGACATGGAGAGAGAGAGAGAGAGAGAGAGAGAGAGAGAGAGAGAGAGAGAGAGAGAGAGAGGGGCTTTTTTTTTCATATAGCTTCAATTCGATTCAATTCTTTTGCCCGCAGTGTTCGAATTTAAACAAATTCCTTGTTTTATGAATGGCTTTGAAAATAATGTGTGTTTATAACACGGGGGAGCAAGTGGGACGGGGGGGGGGGCGGATGTTGTTTGCACATACATTTTGGCAAAGAGGCTGGTCCTTTTTTCCATTCCATGAAATAACGATGGACACAGCAGACTGTTAGCGTTAGTACTCATCCAACATTTTAAATGTTGCTATTGGCTTGAGACATTTGAAAAGTGTCTTGATCACATTGATTAATATTTTATGCAAAATAAAAGCTCAGGTCTTTTTTTTTTGTTTCTTTGTTGTTGTTTTTTTTTTTGTTGAATTTGGGTGGGGGCGATGAGTACATATATGAAGGTCTAACACCCCAACCAACCTATAGGCCTAGACTAGAGTAACATTGCTGTAATGGACACTATTTTGCGTCATTTAAAAAAATGAAAATTTCCATTACAACAATGAGCCCATAAGGAATTGGGTTATCTGACCAGAAAATAAGTGCACGTCGAAGGGTTTAAAAGGGGGGGGGGGGGGGTATTTATTGTTCACAAATTGGAGCAAAGGGTTTAGTAGTTATTTTTCCGTTCCGTTAAATGGCAATGAACATTGACTGACATCGTTAGTTCTGGGCCAAAAAACTGAACAATTCTATCAAGTGTTCAATTTCGTTCTAAATCAATGAGACGGTCTCCAATTGAGACGAGTCTAAAAAGAGTTACAATGACGTCATTGAAATGGCGAATCTAATCCGAAAATGAAACAAAAATGTCCTTCAGAGGTTTTGTATTAAAGTGAATGCATTGACAAAAAAAAATGCCATTTTGGAATTGAAAAATCTTTATATTCTATCGTACTCTCAAAAAAAGATGTGTTAAAATTTTGACCATAAAACTCGTCCTTCAAATATCGATTGATTAAATTCGCCCTCATTTTAGCAAAAATTCTTACATTACTGAAGTCCCAGGTTTGAGAGTTTTTGCCAAGATGAGGGACATATGTTAATCGATATCAATATTTGAAAGACGAATTTTCTAGCCAAAATTTTCAAAAATCTGATTTTTCAAAGTACGAGAGGAATGGGGAGCAAACAATTTCTTTCGTTATACTCGCTTGCCATTTTTGAAATAGAAAAATTGATATAAATTTTGATGAAAGCTCGAAAGAATGAAAGTCGAATAGAAATATTTTGTAATGCGAGGAATTCGATGGTGATTGATTGATGGGATGATGGGTATCTCTATTTATTATATTATATTTGTCGCCTTTCCCTAAAGCACTGACAGATTCAATATTATTATTGGATACTGCACAGTTAGTTAAATTTAACAAGTATGCTGTCAGATACAGATCTGAACAAGTGTGTATGAAAGGTGCCAGACGAAGCAAGAAAGAAAAATACATGAAAAAAAAAACATCCTAAAAAATCAGTTGACCTCGAATGGGGATCGAACCTCAGACCTTCTGATTACCGGTTAGGCGTGCTATTAATTACACTGAGGTTCGAAGTTTGAGAGTTTTGGCCATTAACATTTTTGTTTCTGTCCGAAAAATATTGTAATATCGCCTAACAGGCCTAACGGTTGCTGTTGGTCAGGGGCCCTTTGTAAAGCGCTTTGAGGACTTTTAGTGAATTTGCGTAATCAGCTCATTAATAATCTTGATCATACATCGATATTTGATGATATATCAATGATGTGATCTGTCATCATCATCATCATCATCATCATCATCATCA
>NC_088360.1:108858011-108878011 GCF_034508935.2 Berghia stephanieae
ACTACTACTACTACTACTACTACTACTACTACTACTTACTATACTACTACTACTACTACTACTACTATACTACTACTACTACTACTACTACTACTACTACTACTAACTACTACTACTATACTACTACTACTACTACTACTACTATACTACTACTACTACTACTACTACTACTACACTACTACTACTACTACTACTACTACTACTACTACTACTACTACTACTACTACTACTACTACACTACTACTACTACTACTACTACTACTACTACTATACTACTATATACTACTACTACTACTACTACTACTACTACTACTAACTATACTTCCACTACTACTACTAACTACTACTACTACTACCACCATACTACTAACTACTACTACTACTACTACTACTACTACTATACTACTACTACACTACTACTACTAACTACTACTACTACTACTACTACTACTACTACCACTACTACTACCACCATCACTACTACTACTACCACTACTACTACTACTACTACTACTACTACTACTACTACTACTACTACTACTACTACTACCACTACTACCACTACTACTACTTCTTCTACTACTACTACTACTACTACTACTACTACTACTACTACTACTACTACTACCACCACTACTACTACTACTACTACTACTACTACTACTACTACTACTACCACTACTACTACCACCATCACTACTACTACTACCACTACTACTACTACTACTACTACTTCTACTACTACTACTACTACTACTACTACTACTACTACTACTACTACTATTAAAGCACCTTAACCACCCGATATAATACCGTTTTAAGGTGCAAGGTCACATGGATCTTTTTTTTTTTTTGCGTCTGTCCAAGCACAATACATAAAGAGATTATAAAATAATTCAAATACGTTATAATAATGCGAGTCAAAATATAAACTGCACGAAGTAACCTGACACGGTGCTGTTTTGAAATCTGTATAATGACACGTTATCGAATGATTCAATCCGATTTGTGAAGCGGCGCGCAGCATTTTGTCTCCTCTTTTATACTCTTGAAAAACTCATATTTAAAAATTTGGCCAGAAAACTCGTCTTTCAAATATCCATCGATTTTAATGACCTTCGTCTTGGCAAAAACTCTCAAACCCGGGACTTCCAAGTCCCGGGTTTGAGAGTTTTTGCCAAAACGAGGGTCATTAAAATCGATCGATATTTGAAGGACGAGTTTTCTGGCCTAATTTTTAAATATGGGTTTGTTTTTTTCAAAGAGTACGGAAGTTTTGTTCCTGTTTTCAAGTGACAACCCCGTCTTTGGAAAACAAGATTTTGAAAAAAATAATAATATGATGATGTTTCTTTTTTTTTTATCTCGATGTCTATGGCTTCATCAGTATTGTCTTGTTGTGAAGTTAAGATTCTGTAAAGGGACTGGCTTTTGAGATGAAAGAAAGTTTTTATTTATTTATTTATTTATTCATTTATTTATTTAATTATTCATTTATTTTTGTATTTATTTGTTTATAAATTCATTTATTTATTTCTTCATTTATTTATTTATTTATTTATTTATTTATTTATATATTGATAGCTGTGTTCTCACCTCTTAATTCGTCTGTACTATTGTTTCGGCAATTCAATGCAATCATCGGGGAAGAATGAAATATAAAAATGGTTTCCTATTAATTCAAGATTCACAGGAAACTATTTCTTTTCATTTCATTCTGCCCTGGTGATGCAGTGAACTGATGAAACAATAGTGTAGGCGAAATAGGAAGTGAGAATAGGAGTATAATTCAATTCTATCGTCGAAGAATCGATACTTTCGTTCACATCGATATGTCACGAAATATGCAGTTATTTATTTATTTATCATTTATTATTTATTTATATTGCTTATAATTAAGAAACCGCAATAAACTTCGAGGCTCCATGGCACATCAAAGCTAATAACATGGCCGTTACATTATCATAGAAGAAAGAATCGATTTTACGAAATCATATTATTATTGTTCTCCTATGAAATCGTATGTATTTTATCTTCCATAGAATAATATGTATATCTTTACTATGATCAATAGATTCTCTCTCTCTCTCTCTCTCTCTCTCTCTCTCTCTCTCTCTCTCTGTCCGTATGTGTGTATGTGTGTGTGTGTGTGTGTGTGTGTGTGTGTCTGTTTTCGTGCAAATGTTATGCTGACTTATCCATTCATCAACTAGCCCTTTAGCCATTCCCCCTTTGGGAATTATTCTCTCAGCTTTGCTCTTATCTATAATTTCTATCCCCGTTACTGGATATTATTTACTGCCCATGACTACAATTATATATATATATATATATATATATATATATATATATATATATATATATATATATATATATATATATATATATATATATATCATAGAATTAAACGAATGAGAATACGTACGAAGCCTAAAAAGTGTCCACCAATGAAAGCATTCAGCGCCATTTTGTTGTTGGCTGAGAATGTAGTAATTACCATTCATTCGGTATATATGTCAACATAACGACACAAGAAAAACAACAAACAATATCAAAATCACAATAAAATGTTTCAGAACTGTTGCGTATATTTATGGCACAACGAAGCTGTCAAAAAATGAAGTGAGAGAATGTGTGTAATCATGTATTATAATAACCTGTAATGTGTTTTCCAACCACCACATCATCTACTACTACAACCACCACCACAATATCATCACTAACACTACTACTACAACCACCAGCCCCACATCATTATCACTACCACTACTACTACACCACCACCAGCACATCATCATCACTACCACTACTACAATCACCACAACCACATCGTCATCACTACCACTACTACTGCAACCACCACCACCATATCATCATCATTACCACTACTACCACAACCACCACCACCACTACTACTACAACCACCACCACATCACTACCTCAACTACTACAACCACCACCACAATAGCATCACTACCACTACTACTACAACCACCACAACCACATCGTCATCACGACCACTACTACTACAACCACCACCATATCATTACCATTACCACTACTACTACAACCACCACTACCACCATATCATTACCATTACCACTACTACTACAACCACCACAACCACATCGTCATCACTACCACTACCACTACTACTGCAACCACCACTACAACCATATCATCACCATTACAACTACTACTACAACCACCACAACCACATCATCATCACTACCACTACTACTACAACCACCACTACATCATCATCACTATCACTACTACTACAACTACAACCACCACCACATTATCATCACTACCACTACTACTACTGCAACCACCACCACCATATCATCATCATTGACATTTTTTTTTTTTAAATTGAGCTTTATATAGTGCAATATCTACTAAATGTGCTCAAAGCGCTTTACAAGGGGTCCCTGGTCAACATTTAACATGTAGGACGGGACATGACGCCTGTTAGGCGATATTACAATTTTTCGGACAAAGACAACTCTGTTAACGGCCAGGTACTCATTTTACACCTGAGTACGGTGAGAGAATGTGAGTAAAGAGCCTTTTCCAAGGACTCAACTATGCGCCGAGCGCGAGGCTCGAACCCAGGACCTTCCGATCCGGAAGCGAGTGTGATACTACTAGACCACATAGCCGCATCATTACCACTACTACTACAAACACCACCACCACATCATCATCACGACCACTACTACTACAACCACCACCACCACCATATCATTACCATTACCACTACTACTACAACCACCACCACATCATCATCACTACCACTACTACTATAACTACAATCATCACCACCACCACATCATCATCACTATTACTACTACAACTACAACCACCGCCAACACCACATCACCTCACTAACACTCAGTACTACAATCACTACCATTAGGTTTTGGAGCTTTACTTCATTTGAAATAAGGAAACTTCGGAATTGTATTTGGCATTGTGTTTATATATCATAATATAATTCTAATCAGTTATCTATTTAGAACTAGATACTATACAATATGTATGCCAAATACCACCCCAATTCCCCTTTCTTGTGTGCGGGAATTCCTCTTTCGGCATTTAAATTGAGTGTGAGAGAGTCATCACTACACACATAAACAACAGAAACAATTTAAAAACAAGACTATGACACGCAACCACTCACACACGAGGCTATACTATTTATCCTTTTCTCTATATAGAATAGGACAAGACAAACAATAGCTTGACTCTCGCTACACTTCGCATATGTTTGTCGTCTCACCAGTTCAACTCTCGGTCGACCTGTCAATATTCCTTTTTGCCTCGGACGTAATCATTAATAGAATGTTGTGTGGTTTTGACCGTGAAGAAAACCTTAAGAAGTCACATTTATATCATTTTAGAGAGATCGTTTTGAATAATTTTGAGTTAAACGAGCGAGCAGCAACTTGTTTTCATGAACGGCGCGATTCCCAGCCAACATCAAAATGGCGGATATTTTTCTCATCGAGGTCGCTGGTTGGTTAGCCAATAAGAGCACCGTACGGTTTCCATTGGGTAAATTCCTTGATATATATATATATATATATATATATATATATATATATATATATATATATATATATGACATTATTTTAATAAACATGAAATAATAGTGCTCAACTTTATGATAATATATATATATATATATATATATATATATATATGCGCGTGTGTGTGTGTGTGTGTGTGTGTTTGTGTGTGTGTGTGTGTGTGTGTGCTGGTGGGTACTTGTAGGTACGAGAGTGCTCGATAATTTAGGTTAAAGCATATAAAAATAAATAAATTGTTTTCGGTCAAAGATACGTGAGCGAATTCATATATATATATATATATATATATATATATATATATATATATATATATATATATATATATATATATATATTTAAAATATTTACCACAATGTTTGGGACAGTCTACATCAATGTTTCAGGCTTAATTTGCCATCGTCAGGACTGAAACATTGATGTAGACTGTCCCAAACATTGTGGTAAATATTTTAAATAATAATTCGCTCCATTACTACATGTCGAGCACTTTTCGTACCATATTTGTATCAAACACGATTCAATATATATATATATATATATATATATATATATATATATATATATATATATATATATATATATATATATATATATTCTGTGAAGCTTAAAAGCCTTTGCTAAATCCAGTGGAGTTCAAAATTTAGCACAAAAAATGTTTCATTATCTAGATATACCTAAACGTCGTTTGTTTTGTTGTTTCCTTGTATATGAGTCGCATGCGCAATTACTCCCTTTATCTTTCTCTCCATGAACTTCAAACCAATGCGATTATATTATATCACAAAGTTCGATGTTTTTTGGTCTGTATCTGAAGCTGAATCTGAATGTTACTCGAAGTCGACTCAAATCTGAGTATTTGTACTCGAGGGTGGAGAAAGTTGTTGGGTGTGACAGTAGCCATTGTTGGTGTTTGGGCTGAAGAATTTTGAAAATCTTTGTTTGAATGTTTCTAAATCTGTCGTGTTCACATATGATTCGGGAGAAGCGGGCCAGTCTTTGATAGTGCGTGGTGCAAAATAATATTTGAAGATGTTTGAGTTTGGAGATTGTTTTTTTCGGGTTTTTTGAGTTGGTTTTTCTTTGAATGCAATGCGAAAAACTACGAGAAAATGATAAAATTTCACACTACTTTAATTATCTAGCTTCTAATTGGGTGTACTGAGTAATATTATCCACATGATATGAAGTGAGTAGGAAAGTGCCAGAAGACAACAGAGAATAAAATCTTTGCAGCGGCGATGGGGGCTCGAACCCGCGACCTTACATGCACGACATGTCCGGGGAGGTCGTGACTCTACCGTATGAGCTAACCACGACCCCCAAAAAAAGTCGCTTCAACGCTTAGTCTTACTAGAGCCATCTCTCCCCGACTTCTTGAAGTCATGATCATCCACACGAACGTCTATCGACAACCTGGTGTCCTCTAATTCTGAGTCTATTTGCAACTATGTGGTCTATTTGTATGACACTCGCCTTCGAATCAGGAAGGTCCTGGGTTCGAGTCTCGCTCTGATTGGCGCATAGTTTAGTCCTTTATAAGGCTCTTTAATCACAGTCTCTTATCAAACCCAGGTGTAAAATGAGTACCTGGCCGTTAACTGTGTTGACTCTGTTGGAAAAAAAATTGTAATGTTATAGCCGGGTACCCTACGTTACGATAAGTTTTGGCCACAGACCCTTGCTAAGCGCTTTGAGCACGGTCAGTGGATATTGCTCTATATAAAAGCTCAAGGTTTTACTTTGTTTGTTTGTTGTTTTTTGTTTTGTTTTTTTTTGGGGGGGAGGGGTTGTTTTTTCTGATTTTTTTTTGTTTGATTTTTACTACTGACATTACTGACCTTTAACCTTAATTCTCAGTACAGCTATGATAACTCTTACCACCTAGCCTTAGGGTCAATATACCCTTTTCATTGTAGGCATTTGGTTAGTATACTACATCGTACAGATCACCGGAAGTCACCATAGTAAGAGTTTGATGAAAATTATGCCGTCATGGGATCTTCCATAAAGCAGTGGTCCCTGCTCAGTTACGCAATCTGTCCCTAGGTGAGGGGGGGGGGGGGGCGGCAAGCATGGCTCAGCGGTACGGTCTTTGCTTCGTACTCGAAAGATACCGAGTTCTATCACTCGCCACTGCGTCGTGAGGCCTTGAGCAAGTCACCTTGCCCTAGATCAATTTGCGACGCTGCACTGCGGCCGACGCTTGGGTTATTCCAGTCTTCCCTTGGGATAGACCCTAGAGACAAATTTCCCCTATGGGATGAATAAAGGGATCTTTTTTTAAAAAACTTTCCCAGCGAACCGATTTGCCATGTTGGAGCTTTTCTAGACGGTTTTTTTTTTTTGCTTGTATAATGATTTTTGCATTTTTTGAATTAATACACACAGAACACAAATGCTTGAAGTGCAAGAATATAATGATAGGGCACAAAAATATGAGAGCTAAACAACATTACATACATTTTTTAAATATTCATTGATATATATGTGGCTATATGGTCCTGTGATATGCATTACACTCGCTTTCGAATCGGAATGTCCTGGGTTCGAGCCTCCCTCGGCGCATAGTTGGGTCCTTGGAAAAAGACCCTTTACTCACATTCTCTCACCGTATTCATGTTTAAATGAGTACCTACCCGTTAATAGCGTTGTCACTGTCTGAAAAATTGTCTCGTTTTATATGTTAAGTTTTGCTGTTGGTCAGGGACTCTTTGTAAAGCGCTTTGAGCACATTTAGTGGATATTGCCCTATGTAAAAAAAACTAAAGTTTAATGAATGATAAACAGAGCACAAACTCTAATAATGGTCCCCATTTCTCCTGCACCGTCCCCCATCCCCGCCCATTGTCGCATACTATTTATACTATTTATTTTGTACGACAGCCGGAGAGCAACCTTTTTGATGCCATTTGACGCTGGCGGCGAAGTCCCGGGTTTGAGACTTTTTGCCAAAATGAGAGTCATTTATCTTGATCGATATTTGAAGGGAGGACGAGTTTTTTGGCCAAATTTTTAAATATGTGTTTTTCCAGAGTACGGCGGTACAGTGCCTTTGAGAAATATCCCGCTCTTTCTCTCTCTCTCTCTCTCTCTCTCTCTCTCTCTCTCTCTCTCTCTCTCTCTCTCGCTGTCTATCTCTCTATATATCTGTGTCTCTCTGTCTCTCTTTATTTCTCTCTCCCTCTCTCACTCTTGCTTTCTATCTCTTTCTCTCTCTCTCTCTCTCTCTCTCTCTCTCTCTCTCTCTCTCTCTCTCTCTCTCTTTCCTTTGCTCAATTCTCTTTCCTCTCTCTGTCTTTAAGGCCGAGAGGTGGACGCAGTGGCGGTTCTAGCCTATTTATAGTGGTGGGGCAAAGAAGAGTCGTCATATATATATATGAGTGACAATTTTCATTCTATATATATATATATATATATATATATATATATATATATATATATATATATATATATATATATAATTTTTTTTTTCTTTTTTTTTTCTCTTTTTTTGTTCACCTTCAAAAAAATTATTTCAACCACAAATAATCACATTCACAATGAAATGACAATACCAGTAGATTTTAATTATTCCAAACGTAATCAAAAATGAATGACGAAAGAGAATACAACAAAAAAAAATTAAAGCGAAGAGACATAATGCGACAACACCTTAACTATACAAGTCCATCTCGTTCACTCGAAAAATTAAAAAGATGCTTTTATCCCTCTACGGCGAGATTAATATTTCTGTTACATTACTGGTTTTCAGTAGTAAGTAGTAACTGTAAAGTTTTTATCGAGAAGCAACAACAGCGATATGACTCGAGTTTCATTCAGAGCTCAAATTGCATCATTTTACTGCTGTCTCGGTGGTTAGAATTATTGTGCCGGTGGTGGTAGTGGTTGGAATAGTGGTAGCGGTGGTGGTGAAGGAGGAGGAGGAGGAGGAAGAGGGAGACGGTGAGGGAGGATGTAATTATGGCAGTGGTTTTGATGGTGCTGTTGGTTAGAATGATAGTTGTGGAGACGATGACGGAAATTATATGATGATGTTGATATTGTTTTTATTGCTATTGTAGTACTTGTTGTTAATGTTGTTGTTGTTAATGATGATGATGATTATGATGACAACGGCGATGTCGTCGACAATGGTGATTACTATACGATATTACAAAGTTTATTCAATCTTAGGCTTTCGCCAATAAATCATAAAATTTGATGACAACATACATTAAGTGGAAAAAAAATGATAATTGGAACCAAACAATAAACTGATACCATAATAACCACACAAAAAGAACAAAAAACAATCGTAATACCACCAATACGTACAATAATAATAATAATAATAATAATAATAATAATAATAATAATAATAATAATAATAATAATAATAATAACAATAATAATAATATTACCATCACCATTACTACCACCACCATCATTATTACGTTTCCAATCAGTTTTTCTCGTTTTTTTAAATTTGATACCTATAATAGACGAAAATTCCGGTGATTTTGTTAAAGGGTAGTTAAAATATCTACGATTTTATTAACCCTGAAAACTACGACTTTTATTTTCCTATTTCAAGTAGGCAGTCTGCTATGACAAGTATCAGTTCCATAGTAAAAAAAACAAACAAAGACAAACAAAAACAATGTTTATTTAATCTTAGGCTTTCACCAATAATTCATACAATACAATTAAGACAAAATAATGCTACCAATCTCTCCTCATGCATTCGTTAGACTATAACAATAACGACCGTGTTATCTTTACTCCTTACCCATTCAACCCCTAGCTTCCCGCCTCTTCATCACGAACTATCTTATGTATGTATTAGCTTCAGGACGGGCAAGTACGGAATCTGCCCACCCTTCCTTTAAACGTATCTATTTCCTCTATAACTTAGAATTCAACTCTCTCTTTTCTCAGAAGAGTATTTCTCGTATACTAATTCAATTGTTGAGAAAACCAAAATGGTGGTTGTATTTTATATATTTATTTAGTCGTGACTTTTGAATAAAAGTGTTTTGTTTTATTAGAGGAAATACAATAGAAAATTACATTGTTTTGCAAAAATATTTAGTCTGGCAATAAAAATACAGCGGTAATTACTTTAAGAATTTGAAAAAAAAAAAGAGCTAACAAATTAATTTGTTAAAAAAAAATTTTTTTAAAAAAATCAAATACGAAAACAATTTAAATAAATGAGTTTTGAGAAGCATTAAAGAAAACGAGAGAAAAAAAAAGAAATAATTTAAATGGATAGACAAATATATAAAAACAACACAAGTTAATACTAAATTGATATATTAGTAAATTAATAAATTCAATTCAATACTGGAACCTTCCCAATGTCATTACATCAATGGTACCTGCACAAGTAAGGCAATAAATAAGAAAAAGTACGTTTCCCAAAATCTGCATTTAGTGTTCACTGGTTTATAAGGTGGGCTCATTTGAATTAGCCCGACCTAGTACTAGAGAGGCCAGACAGCAAACTCGGAGTTCAGCCAGGCGACGTGACGATGGGATGACGATGTGGGCGGAGTGGAGTGGTTGGGGAGGGGGGGGGGGAGTGATAAAAAGAACAGGAGCGTATCCTGGTTTATGCATTACGGGGTGCATGGTGATTCTCAATCTATCAAAAATACAAACAAATTGATTTCAGTACGAAGTATCAAGTTTAAGTACTAACTTTTGAAATTATCTAATTTAAATTAGATTATTTCGGACCTGGTAATACAGCATATAACTTGAAAAAACAGGCTGGTATTTGCCCACCCTGCCCATTATTACCAGCCGTCCCTGGGTGGACGGGAGAAGGGGGGGGGGTGTGTGCTTGTTGTTATTTTGGAAAAAAAAATGGAAATTGTCTCTTCATTGCCACTTGTTATTCCCCCTTCCATTACAGACCATTATTTTGCGATCAATGAATGAATCCAAACACTTTCTCATTGGCCGTTCAAATTTTACATTGGCTACAATCAATCAAAACCATCTAGGACATCATTTGCATTATTATTTCTTATCCGTTGGGGACGGCCGGTAGTGACGGCTGGGAAAGGGCCCTAAGTAATTTATGTCATCGATGAAATTATCCTCTTTTTTTTCTTCTATAATATTTGAAATGTCGATCTTAATCTCGAAATTGCAATAGTGGAATGAAATGGATGGATGCAGACGACTCCTTGCTTATCAATTAATTGGGCTTTCGCCAAAATGGCATTCTCAAATATACACAATAAATTGATGAATTCTAGAATAGAAACATCTCAGATAATTGCTTGCGCTTCATGTACAATGTGTTTGAATACAGATAGTTCGAAGATGACGTCACTCAGGTCTTTGTTATTGTTTTTTGCCATCAGCGTTTATGAGTAATGCTCACTGAACTATATTAACCCGACTATAAATGTTCATGGATACACATAGTTTTGTGTGTTGGTCCGTTATAATTCATGATAGCAATGTTATGAGCTTCATAGCCAAGCGCATACTATCTATACGACCATTACACTCTTGCTTTTTGGGAATTCAAGGCGAGTTCCCAACCGTTGCACGAGCTTCGAGTGATCGCTGGGAGAAAAAGTTCGAATTCCAAATCACAAGAGTGTAAGAAATCTTTTATTCTACCCCTCAATCGATTCCGAATTCGTCATCGCGGAGTAAAAGACATTTTCACAAATATTTATATTATACTTTTTTTTTCAAAAATCTAATTTTAGTGAAATTCAAAGTTTGATAATCTGACGTCACAAATTATTATTGTAAACTTGATATCATTACGCGTTACTAATTAGGGAGACGGGTGGACTAATATTCATTCGAGAACACAACCAATCAATCGTTTTTAAAATATGGAAGTGAAAATGCTATTGAGAATCCTGATTAAATTGTCTCAACCCTCTCGTTACCAACTACAGGAAAATCGTCAGATTCGTTACGATACAATGAACATTATTCTGAGTTCAAATTTGTTATGTACAGTCCAAAAATTTGAATAAAAATGATTTACACAGGTATGAAAACTTAGCGCTGTTTTGTAAAGCTAGTTTTGCTACACAAAATTATGTATAATATGTTCATATTTCTTTTCACTTCGGGAACAATTCTGAAAATGATCGGTAAGGAGAGAGTTAAGGCTGTTGTTGTTGTTGTTGTTGTTGTTGTTGTTGTTGTTGTTTTTAGTTAAAAGAAAACAGTTTCACATGTCGTGTCAGTCACTCGTTAACTGCTTTACTTTGGAAAGACGCGTATCTAGCTAGGTCTTTAAAAAATGTGATCAGAAAACTCGTCTTTCATCACATTTGTCAAAAGCACAAGTCTTTGTATATTCCAGAACAACACACTTTAAACGCGATCAAAGGGCTTTTCTATTCAAAAGTCAAAAGAAACACGAAACGTTTTGGACGAGATGACTGTCAGGCTCTCCTTTGATTTTTTATTGGCAGACACAATGCTGTCACTGGTCAGGTACTAATTTTAAACTTGAGAAGGGTGAGACAATGCGAGTGAAGAGGTTGTTAAAGCATCCTATGTTGGACTTGGACTCGTAACTTCGTACATTCGTGACAGAGACTAATATACTATGTGTCATAAAACATGAACAAAAATCCACACGCTTAAAAATTAGCTCAGCTTATCAATTTTATTAACAAAACTGTAAAGTGCATTCATTACAGGGACTGATTTAAGCATTTCAAGATGTGGGCCACTGTCTTTTTTTAAAGTCATATGACTTTGTGATTATTAAAGTGATAAATAACAATATGAAATTGAATGTAAGCTTCAATTTAATTACGAAAACAGATATAAAATGAACGTTTCGGGTTTCCCCTTTATCAGCAAACAGGATGAATGAATGAAACACTACAGATGAATGAGATAATGTGTTATTAGTCAAAGTGAACACACACTGAAAAATCCTTTTTTACAAAGAGTTCCAAATAAATAATATCATAATCTTAGTTTCTAATGAATCACACAAACTAATAAAACATTAACTTTCAACTCACTTCTAGTTATCTCTCATTTCTATTTTGATCTTGCTTGTTTGGTGATATATTATATTATCTATTGTTTACAAAGCATTGTTCTTGAAATCCCTGAGGACAATATTTCAAATTAAAACATAATAACTTAAGACGCATAACAACAGGGTTGGTTGGTTAAGAACATTAGCGTTCAATCCAAGTTGTTGTGGTTAGGGGGCCAGTATTGATCCAGTGCCGAGCTTGTCTGCTTGCTTGCTAAACTTGTTTAGATCTTTTCAGATTAATATTGTAAGGCCTTCTCTTTCTTATACTCTCTCTCTCTCTCACTCTCTCTCTCTCTCTCTCTGTGTGTGTGTGTGTCTCTCTGTCTCTCTATCTATCTATCTATCTATCTTTCTCTTCTCTCTCTCTCTCTCTCTCTCTCTCTCTCTCTCTCTCTCTCTCGATCATATTTTCTCTCACTCCCAATTTATCTACCTTCTCTGTCTATGTATTCCCTCTCTCTCCCTCTCTCTCCCTCTCTCTCTCTCTCTCTCTCTCTCTCTCTCTCTCTCACACACACACAGACATTCTATCTATCTATCTATCTATCTATCTATCTATCTATCTTTCTATCTATCTTTTTATCTATCTATCCATCTACCTATATATCCATCCATCTATTTCTCTCTTACTCACTCCAAGACTCTCCTAATTTACAACTAAATAAACAAAAGTATAATAATTTTATATAGTATTTATATATATATATATATATATATATATATACATATATATATATATATATAATATATATATATATATATATATATATATAATCACCCCCCCCCCCCCTCCATGCACCGTCTTTGGTAACGAAACCTTATTACAAGTTACATATTATGAAACACCTATCAACTCCATTGGCAGTTTGTGTATATTTATTTAGATTAATGGCATTTCGAGTACGTTAAAGTTATTCTAGGACCATTTTCATGCCAACCATTATCAGAATATCTGTTACACCTACTATCTACCCATTGGTGAAACAAGATGGCTTCTATTAATTATATCGTCACAAAGTTAGAAGTGAATTCAACCATGTGCGGCTATGTGGTCTAGTGGTATGACACTCGCTTTCGGATCGGAAGGCCCTGGGTTCGAACCTCACTCGACGCATAGTTAGTTGAGTCCTTGGAAAAGACTCTTTTCTCACATTCTCTCATCGTACTCCAGGTGTAAAATGAGTACATGGCCATATAAGCGTCGTCTCTGTGGGAAAAATTCTAAGATCTCTTAACAGGTGTCACGTCACGTCACGTTCTATATGCTGCGTGTTGCTGTTGGTCAGGGACCCTTTGTAAAGCGCTTTGAGCACGTTAGGTGGATCTTACGCTATATTAAAGCTCCAGATTTAATTTTTTTTTTTAGTTGTTAAATTTGATTTTTCATTGCTGTTGTTGTTATTATTGTTGTTGTTGTTGTTGACTTCGTCGTTTTACGCCTGTTTCAACCCATCATCAGGGCTGGGGGGGGGGATGTGGGGGGAGGAGCAACTTGGCTCTTTGCTTCGTACCCGAAAGGTACCGAATTTGATCACCCGTCGCTGCGCTATGTGGCCTTGAGCAAGTCACCTAGCCATAGCTGAATTTGCGGTGCTGCACTGCGGCTGACGCCTGGGGTTTTCCAGTCCCCCCTTGAAATTGACCATAAATAAAAATATCCCCTTAGTAATGACTGAAGGGAATTTATTATTTATTTATTATTATTTGTCTAGTTAACATCTGAGCCGTTATTTTAGCGCCAAAGCGCTGTAAAAATGGCGGGGGGGGGGGGGTGTGGAGGGGACGTCCTGAGCCAACAGCAAAACTGAGCATGTAGTATGGCGAAAACGTAGTATTTTTCAAAAGAAGAACACGAACCAAGATCCTACAGGTCGGAGGTAGACAGATGTACTACAAAGCTATAGATAGAATAATGTTGATGTCACTCAGGTCTTTGTTATTGTTTGTGTTGGTTGTTTTTTTTTGCCATCCGCGTTTATGAGTAATTCTTACTAAACTGTATTAACCAGACTATAAACGATCATGGTTACGCACAGTTTTGTGTGTTGGTCAGTTATAATTCGGGGTGGCAATGTTGTGAACTTCTTAGCCAAGCGCATACAGGCTCAGGTCGATATTTTAAAAAAGTAGTCCAACAGAGCCATAAGGCCCATGGAACTGGAGTTTATCCCGGTTTCTATAACGTGAAACGGACAAGAGCAATTGCGTGCTACTGTTTGAATAGACAATATTGCAGGGCACAGTATAAGGCTGCCGAAGAAGAGGAAGACAGTGGAAAGTGTGGCAGGATAACATTAAAGATTGGACAGGATTGACGTGGAACAATATAATGAGGAAGGCCCAAGACCGTGATGAGTGGCGTCGAATCGTGAAGTCTGCATCCCGAGAGTCCCCCGGACGACCAACCGGTCATGGGATAGAGCGAGAGTGAGTGAGTGAGTTTGAATAGGACACTAGTCTCCGGCAAAATACTTTCACCAGATTTAACTGACCCAGCTACCCATTTACTGCTGGGTGGACAGGGGAGTCGGGGGAAAATCTCGGCTGCACCCGGAATCGATCTTGGTCCTTTTGCGTGTGAAGCGAGTTCTCTACCAACTGAGCTATTGGGTCGATACGAAAACAGACCCCCAAAAAAAGTGTTAAATCAAAGAATATTCAAACTCGAATCCCGCCAGTGAAGCGGTTAAACTCATAATATAACCGAATAAATGAAGTGGAAATAAATTTAGTAAGATAGATCTGTTTACAATTAAGTGATGGTCGTTAAATACACGTAAATACCCATTGGATCTGTATTAGGGATGAGTGCTGTATTCCTATCGTCATCAACGATGTTGTTTGTGAACAAGGACAAAAATGGTATGCAAAATAGAACGTGTTTGTCACTATCGACAGGAACATACACCAAAAGTATGCTTTTCCACACACACAAAAAAACGCCGGAAGAATTACGTTTCTATTAACTTCTTTCGTGGTCTCGATAGCTCAGTTGGTAGAGCATTCGCTTCACTCGTAAAGGGTTTAAGATCGATTCTTTCCTGACCCTTCTATCAACCCAGCAGTGATCGGGTAGCTGGGTCTGTTTGATCTGCGGGGAAGTACCTTGCGATAGACTAGCGTCCTATCTGAAAGGTAGTAAGTATGCATTTGCTTTTATGTCCGTTTTACGCTATAAAAACCGGGATAAACTCTGGCTTCACGGGCCTAACTGGCTCCAAAGAAATGACACCCCCCCCCCCCCTAAAACAAAGCACAACATTAAAAATAATAAACAACCGTGATCTTTAATATTGAGCTCCATCCACGACATCAAAGGGTTCTAGCGTAGCCATCGTTAAGTTATAGCCTGACACTGAAACCCAAAAAGACTGGCATTTTGGCGCCATTATTTGTTTTTGCACCGCCTAGTGAGTTGTCGTTAGTAGAGCTCAAGGAAACAAGTGGTCCCATTGGTTGAACTATTGAATACAACTCACGATTTGTTTTTTTTTTTTTGTGGCCAAAGACTGGAATTTTGAAGTTATTTTTTGGTCAGTGCCAGGCTATAAGTTAACGATGACTACGGTTCTACACCTGGAAATCCAAAAGGGCTGGCAGTTTGACGTCGATATTTGGATTTTGCACCGCTTAGTGAGTTGTCGTTGGTAGAACTCATGGAAACAAGTTATTTCATTGGTTGAACTATTGAATACAACTCACGATTTGTTTTCTTTTGTGGCCAAAGACTGGCATTTTGAAGTTATTTTTTGTTCAGTGTCAGGCTATAAGTTAACGATGGCTACTGTTCTATACCTGATACTGAAATCCAAAAGGGCTGGCAGTTTGACGTCATGAGTTGGGTTTTGCACCGCCTAGTGAGTTGTCGTTAGTAGAGCAAGTTATTTCATTGGCTGAACTATTGAATACAACTCACGATTTGTTTTCTATTGTGGCAAAAGAGTGGCATTTTGAGGTCAATTTTTGGTCAGTATCAGGCCATAACTTTACGAACGCCACGTCTACACGCAGTCAGACGTGTTCCACTCCTTTTTAGGTTGAATGTTTTCTTTTGTTTTGTTTATTTTGCGGGTTTTTACTTGTGGAGAAAGAAAGGCTATCATCAGCCTGTCATCTCTTTATTATACTTATTATACTACTGTATATTATATTTTTAGATTTTCGGATAAATCTGTGCTCATTGTTAAAAATTTAACATTGACTCTACGGAACATTATTGATTATGAACAACGGTATTTTTTAAAAGAATGGATTAGAAAGATTATCATTAGGTTCTTGATAGTATCAAGAGAGATTTTAGATTACGACATCAATTTTTATTTTAGTTGTTGTTGCGGATGAGATTATTATTACCTGTTAGTATCAAGAGAGAAATAAAATTACGTCATCAGTTTTGTTGTGGATAAGCTAGAATTATGTAGAATAAATTATACTCGCAATTAATGTCAAATGTCAAAAGGACTGAGTATTACGACCGAACAGATTTTATTTATATTGATTTGAGTCAAGGCGATGATATAGAATTAGGCTGAAATTTAATAAAAAGAGGTTTGAAATGTAATCGTATATCAGTCTATAAAAATAGTTTTATAATCTTTGGATTTGCCAGTGGTTTTGAGCTCGATGACAAAAAATTTACATTGGTAGCACGGAACAATGTTGATTCCCCAACCTTATCTTTTATATAATAGATTTGTTCTTGTTTTATCCCATCCCCCACCCCCACCCCACCCGTCTTTCCATGACCCCCACCCCTCACTCTGTCCCCATACTGTGATTGGGTATCTGGATAAGATAATAGATCTGGTTGAAAGCACTCAGCAAAAAGAACAGCCCATCATTCAGACACGTGTTTAACAGCGAGACAATCTAGCTTGAACAATCTTAAGAAAAATAGCAAGAACTAACTATTAACGAGAAAATAAGGAGAGTGGCAATTTGGCGTTTGCCACTTAAACCTCATGAACACACACAGACACACACACACATACACACATCACATACACATACATATACTCACACACACCACACACATATATATATACACACACACACAAAAACTCGAAAACACAATAGCACACACACACACACACACACACACACACACATACACGTATACAAGCACACAGACAAAAGAACAAAGAGGAGGCAATTAGTCTAGAGTTGGGGCAGTCTTAGGACTGCCATCGAGGTTTGAGTATCCGAGAAGTGGTCACTCATCTCGATAGCCGAAGGGAAAACCGATCGATTTTTCCTGGTGGTCAACGCTTTGATAAGGTAAAACACCCAGTCATTTTGAATCTGAAATGACTATTTACCGAGCCAGGGTCATCTTCTACGTCTTCATTTTACCATCTCATCAAGCATGGTTTTATAGTTTTGTTTTAAGTAAGGTTGGGATCCAAAAAAAAAAAAAACTTGAGTTATTTTTTTTTTTTTGCCCAATATCCACTAAACGTGCTAAAGGCGCTTAAAAAAAATAATCGGTGTACTATTTAATAGTATTATGTGCAGACTTTTAACAAGTTTACAATGTAAAACCCTACAAACTGTGGAGTGATCCTCGACAATATTGGAGGTTTCTACAAGAAGAAGAAGATGAAGAAGAAGAAGAAGAAGAAGAAGAAGAAGAAGAAGAAGAAGAAGAAGAAGAAGAAGACAGAGAACAGAGATAGAGATAGAGCGAGAATGAGAACAGAGAGACAGAGAGGGGGTGGGGGAAGAGGAAGGAAGGTACCATAGATGGGAAGTCTGTCATGTACAGACTTACCCTGTCAGTGTGGAAATAATCTCGATATTGGATCATCCAATGGCTTATATACAGTATTCTGAAGGGGGAAAAAACGCATTTTTAACTTTTGGCCAGAATATTCGTCCTTCAAATATCTATATATGTATATATATCGATTAATATCACACACTTCTTTTTTCAAAAAATCTCAAAACTTCAAGAAAGTCAGTCGCAGATTTGAGAGTTTTATACAAGCTGAGGGTTATTTGGAATGGATGGATATTATAAGGACGAGATTTCTAGACAAAAGTTTTTAAAATGTGTTTGTTCAGAGTACGGCCGCTGTTCCCCTAAGAGATTAGCCACTGGCTCTTGGTCATCCACGGCCATTCCTTGATGTTCTGCCCGGCTAGGACAAAAGTCATTTTCTTCTATTTTGCTCTGAAATTTTCCACTAGATATGTAAAAAAAATAAAATTTTGTCCTTCAGACCGACGTGCACTTATTTGCAGGTCTGATAACTCAATTCCTTATGGGCTCATTGTTGTAATCGAAGATTTTTTTTTTTTTAATGACGCAAAATATTGTCTATTACGATAATGTTAAACTAGGCCCATAAGGATGTTCGGATATCAGACCTGCAGATATGAAGACGTCGCTTCAGACCCATGAGGCCCGTGAGAAGCTGGATATTATCCCAGGTTTATATTGATTGAAACTGTCAATAACAATTGCTTGTGCCCTTTAGATAGGATGCAATTATTTTTTCACAAAATCTAACAAACCATTGCTGGGTGGAGAGGAAGGTCCTGAATAAATATTGACTTCACTTGGGATCGATCTCTGTCCCATGTTGTGTGTGAAGCCAGTGCTCTACCAACTTAGCCATTGGAGCTCGTTATTCAGTTTTTTTTTAGTTTTTTTTATATTTAGCTTTTTGGAGCTTTTTGGAGATTTTTTGAGCTTTTTTTAAAAAACTTTTATTATATAGAGCAATATCCACTAAATGTGCTCTAATCGCATTACAAGGATTCCCTGGCAAACAGCGACAATTAACATTTAGGACGGGACGGGTATATATATATATATATATATATATATAATATATATATATATATATATATATATATATGAATTAAAAGTCTACCTCTCAAAATTAGACTCATAAATTCGAAAAGTTGTTTGGTCATTGTAAATGTCTATTCCCTGGAGATGGGGCCAGAAATACCATCGGAACTGATGTCGCTGACCCTTATGTCCATTTCCCGTGGATCTGGTCCGCCTGAACTTCGATTTCATTCATCAAACACTCAAAAACACGCATTCTCGTTGTGGACGAAGACTGACTATACTGATTATATAGATAGTATGCGCTTGGCTAAGAAGCTCACAACATTGCCATCCGGAAATATACATATATATATATATATATATATATATATATATATATATATATATATATATATATATATATATAACGGGCCAACACGCAATACTATGTGTAACCTTGAATATTAATAGTCTGGTTAAAACAGTTGAGTGAAAATTACTCATAAACGTGGATGGCAAAATAAACAATACCAAATTCCTGCGTGACGTCAAATTCATACTATCTATATAATGTATACCAGGTAAACGACTATGAAGA
>NC_088360.1:108883011-108898011 GCF_034508935.2 Berghia stephanieae
TTCCCAAAGAGACAAATAAAGATAACTGGATATCAACTTCAATAAGAAAAGAGGTTCATTAAAATTTTAATCATCAAATAGTTTGATTTGTCTTCCTTATAAAACTTTGCTTATCAATCATTGGCTTAGATCTTATGAACGTATTGTGCGGCTATAGATAGAACGAAGTTGACGTCACTCATGTCTTTATTAGTGCTTTTTGCCATCCGCGCTTATGAGTAATTCTCACTAAACTGTATTATCCAGATTATAAACGTTCAATATTACACATACTTTTGTGTGTTGGTCCGTTATACTTCCGGATGGCAACGTTGTGAGCTTCTTAGCCAAGCGCATACTATCAATATGGTCTAGTGGTATGACACTTGCTTTCGGATCGAAAGGTCCTGGGTTCGAGCCTGCCTCGCTCGGCGCATAGTTAAGTCCTTGGAAAAGGCTCTATACTCACAGTCTCTCACCGTACTCAAGTTTAAAATGAATAGCTGGCCGTTAACAGCATTGTCATGTTGTCCAAGTGAGCTAATTGGGGTTGATAATCCTGCCCAAGAAAAATAAAACGAAAGTTCCTGAAGCGGGGTTCGAACCCGGGACCCGGATCACAACGCAATGCCTATTTGTAATATACCTTGGCTGAAAATGGGTCTTCAGACGGTCCAGTCGAATTTTCCTGGTTACCTATTCGTTCTCCACTTACCACAGCGTGGCTCAGGGGTACAGTCTTTGCTTCGTACCCGAAGGCACCGAGTTCGATCACCCGCCGCTGCGCTGTATGGTCTTGAACAAGTCACCTCGCCCTAGCTCAAGTCGGAAACAGGCTTCCCTGCGCTATCTGATGCCTGGGTTATTCCCAGTCTTCCCTTGGAAAAGACCCTAGAGACAAATTTCCCCTTTGTGATAAATAAGGGATTTTTTTTTAAATTTTACTTGTTATTACCGAGTTCAAATACCTGTTGGGATGTGTGGCCTTGAGCACGTCACCCCGCCCAAGCTGACGCCTGGGTTATTCCAGTCTTCCCTAGGAATAATAGACCCCAAAGACATATTTCCCCTCTGGGATGAATAAAGGGAATTTTATTTATTATTTTATTATCACTCTACCTCTAAATGATTTCCATTAGCAGAACATGATTAACTTAGGGACATCGAAACAGCTTTAAGTATACCGTATAATATCAAGGAATGTAATAGTATGTGGTCATATATACCATGCTCTTTGATAATATGTACGTAGTATTGTATAGATAGTATGCACTTGTCTTAGAAGCTCATAACATTGCCATCCGGAAGTATAACGGACCAACACACAAAACTATGTGTAACCATGAACTTTTATAGTCTGGATAATACAGTTAAGTGAGCGTTTCTCAAAAATGCGGATGGCAAAATCCAATAACAAAGATCTGAGTGACGTCATCTTCGGTCTATCTATATTCTATCATTTGTCCCAAACCCCAGCGGTTATGGAGAGATAATGGGGACGAGACAAGCCATTTTGGAATGTATGCATTTCCATCTTTTATTTGTTCTGATATCAAAGATAACTAACCCGTCTCTTAGAGATATGTTCTTTGCGATAACGATAGTCTGGTATTATGGTTTCCCCTATAACTGCTGACGAATGCTTTTTGGGGATTTTCTTGCGCAGATTGGTCTGACCAATAATCCTATATAGATCTACTGCTTTCCAAACTCCCATACTGTCGTATTCTGGAAAAACCGATGTATTAAAATTTGGCCAGAAAACTCGTCCTTCAGAGATCGATTGATTTAAAGGACCCTCTTCTTGCCAAATTTAATTTTAAAAAACACACACAAAAAAAAAAACAAAAAAAAAACTCTCAAACATCCTGACATAATACCGTTTTGCTGCTATGTGGTCTTATGGTATGATATTCGCTCTCGGATCGGAAGGTTCTGGGTTCGAGCATGGCTCGCTCGCCGCATAGTTGAGTCCTTGAAAATGACTCTTTTCTCACATTCTCTCACCGTACTCTGGTGTGAAATGAGAAATATGGCCGTTAAAAGCGTTGTCTCTGTCCGAAAAAAAATGTACTAATATCGCCTAATGGCGCCAAGTCTCTTCCTACGTGTTACGTGTTGCTATTGGCCAGGGACACCTTGTAACGCGATGTGAGTATATATATATATATATATATATATATATATATATATATATATATATATATATATATATTCACAAAGGAAGCAGTGTCGTTGCTTAGTTCATTAATGCATTCGATTATTCGATTAAGTCATTACCGTCTCGTGTGATATCGTATCGTCCTAATGAATATGGAAATGCACATATTCTTGGCAATGATCTAGGACCGTATGCAAATGAAGAGTGGTTTTCCAAAACTCTCTAACTCCCTTTTTTGCCATTCTGAGATATTGAGGATTATTTCCCTTAGAATTTCTCATTCGGTCTAGATAATGTTATCATGTTTAAACTTCAAAGTCTAACAAATATAGGGAAATTCTTGTGTCAATTGATGCTTAAAATATAAGTTGTAGTTCAATTTATCTCTTTCATTGATGGACAATCTCAATAAACTATAAAAATCGACTTAACGAGTTTTGGAAAAGCAGCCTTCAAATTGAGATATGCTTGAAGCATGGGTGTACAGTGATATCTTGTTAATCCGGAACTTTATAATCCGACATATTTGATAATAAGAAAATAATATGATATGGAAATGCACATGTTCTTGGCAATGATCTACGGCCAAATGAAAATAAAGATATGCTTGCTTGAGGCATGGATGTACAGTCATATCTTGTTAATCCGGAACTTTATAATTCGACAGATTTGATAAAAAGACAATAATATGATATGGAAATTCACATATTATTATTCTGGGCAATGATCTCGTAACCGTGTGCAAATAGAGATGTGTTTTCTTGAAGCATGGGTGTACAGTCATATCTAGTTAATCCGGAACTTTATAACCCGACAGATTTGATAATAAGACAATAATATGATATGGAAATGCACATATTCTTGGTAATGATCTACAGCCATATGCAAATTGAGATATAGGCTACTTGATTGAAGCATGAGTGTACTGTCATATCTAGTTAATCCGGAACTTTATAATCAGACAGATTTGATAATAATACAATAATATGATATGGAAATTCACATATTTTTCTTGGCAGTGATCTACGACAATATGCAAATGTAGATATGCTTGAAGCATGGATGTACAGTCACGTCTTGTTAATCCAAACGTTTATAATCGGGACAGAATTGATAATAAGACTTTACATGTCCTACAATGGCAAAGCATTGTTTTGTTTCGTGTTATTTAGATTGACTCACAACTTTATAGACAATGTATGTCTGAGAGACATCATGTTTGTTTATTTGTTGTTGTTTGTTGTTGTTGTCATAGTTGTTATTATTGTTGTTGTTGCTGCTGTTGTTATTGTTGTAGTTGTTGTTGTTGTTGTTATTGTTGCTGTTGTTGTAGTTGTTGTTGTTGCTGTTGTTGTTACTGTTGTTGTTGATGATGATGATGATGATGATGATGATGATGATGATGATGATGATGATGGTGATGATGATGATGATGATAATGATGATTTTCTTTTGGTTCTTTTAGTGTGTATGTGTTTGATTTGTTTGTTTTTTTGGGGTTGTTTTTTTTTTTTTTTTTGTTTTTTTTTTTTTGTTTCTTTTCTGTTTGTGTGTTTGGTTGGGTTTGTTTTTTTGTTGTTTTTTGGGGACTTTTATTTATGTTGTTTTTGTTTTTGTTTGTATTTTCTTCGGTCATTTAAAGGCATTTAAGCGTTATTCACTGATTTCTGAGCTATATAAGACATATATATATATATATATATATATATATATGTGTGTGTGTGTGTGTATGTGTGTGTGTGACCCACCGCCTCAAAACGCTATTATGTCAGAGTTGCCTGGTTGCGTAATATTGAAGACATGGCACAAATATAATATGATACACGAATTTGAATTTTATGGTTTATTGGGAAGAAGTAATGAAATGTAAAGTGACAAAAACTAGAATTTCACATTCCTCGCTATTTTCAACTTCAATACACCATTTACTTTACCAAGACATAATACTGTTTTGCGTTGTAATATATATATATATATATTTATATATTATATATATATATATATATATATATATATATATATATATATTAAGTAATGATAAATAAAGTCTATTTATTCATCCCCGAAGGGACATTTTTCTTTAGGATCCATCCCAAAGTAAGCTAAGGCTTGGTGACATGCGCGCAAACCTGGCAAGAGGACGCGAGATGGCGATTGCCAACGTCAAATGACCTCTCATTATGGGTACCATCATTATGCCCTAGTCGATATTCTAAATTATCATTTGAGTCAACAGGTGATGATCTAAATATAGCTTTTAAATTCACTCATATTTATTAATCTGTAAAAAAAAAATAGTCATACAATTTTGATAATTGCCAATATATTTCTATGCTCGTTGGCTCGAGGCATCGTGGCTCAGCGGTACGGTCTTTACATCGTACCCAAAAGGTATGGGGTTCGACTACCCGGCTCGTTGTGTGACTTTGAGCAAGTCACCTTGCCCTAGCTCGCTTTGCGGCGCTGCACTGCGGCTGACGCCTGGCTGATTCCAGTTTTCTCTTGGAATAGACACTCTAGACAAATTTCCTTTTGGGCATGAATAACGGGAATTTATTTATAACTTTAGCATGAGCACAACGGAACAATTTTGACCGCCAGCCCTACTTTTTTTTAAATAAGAGCAGATCTACTTTTTTCATTCTTTTTTCATTCTGCTTATCGTAATTCTATGTGAAGTTTGAACAAGATGTAAGTATGATTGATGTGGTAATTCTGCAGTCGAGTGAATGAACTTGTGTTGTACCAAAAAAAAAACATTGAAAAGCTCCTCTGAGCACTATATGTGGATACCGGCGTTAAATCAAATAATAATAATAATAATAATAATAATAATAATAATAATAATAAAACTAATAATATAATAATAATAATAAAATAATAATAATAATAATAATAATAATAATAATAATAATAATAATAATAATATAATATAATAAATTAATAATAATAAAATAATATAATAATAATAATAATAATAATAATAATAATAATAATAATAATAATAATAATAATAATAATAATGATGATGATGATGATGATGATGATGATGATGATGATGATGATGATGATGATGATGATGATGATTATGACAATAATAATAATGATAATAGTAATAATAGAATATAATAATAAATAATAATAATAATAATAATAATAATAATAATAATAATAATAATAATAATAATAATAGTTCACGTGTCTGTTTGTAATCCTGTAGGATGTCTGACAGCGAAAGTGTTCAGATTATCGGGGTGTGACTGTATGTGGAGATGAGTGGAGCGGGGAGAAAAACACACCAGGGGGAGAATAAAGGGGGGGGGGGGGGTTGGGCATAGATTGAGATAAACAAAAGAAGTTTGTGATGTATTGTTGCATAATGGATGTAAAGCATGAATATTGTATAATTTGATGCCTGGGCTATAATACTCGTCCGACCAGACAAAGGCATAACATGATAATTTTTTTAGGGATTTTGTCGCGGAGCTTGACAATAAAAGAAGAAAATAATATGTTTTCGAGATAAAGTAGAAGATGGAGGATAGATGGAAAATAAATGGCTGTGATGTAGTTTGCGATGGGGATGAGGAGAGGAGAAGAAGGAAGAGGATGAGGAAGACGAAGAAGAAGAAGAGGAGGAGGAGGAGGACGAGGAGGACGAGGAGGACGAGGAAGAATAGGAGTTGAAGGAGGAGAAGGAGGAGGAGGAAGAAGAACAGGAGGAGGAGGAGGAGGAAAAACAGGAGGAGGGAGAAGAGGAGGAGGAAGAGGAGTAGGAGGAGGAAGAGGAAGTGGTAGTGGTGCTGGTTGAAGAGAAGTGAAGAAGGCATCCACATTTTACAACCCTTTTCATATACAAAAAATCCTGCTTTTGAGATCGACCTTGGGATTTGTGAACTTAGTAACGTCCTAACTTCTTCAGTGATTATCTGCACGCTCTTTCAACTCCATTACAAACATCCCAGAAAACGATTTCTTGTCTTTTGTCAGAAAGATCATCCGCCATAGCTGATTCAGTCATCTGCCTTTTCTTGACGGCAACATAAATGATATTAACATACGTCCTGATTGGTTGAATGTAATCACGTGAGATGTAACTGTGTTACTTTGAGTCAGTTCAGTGCTGATGAATCCCTGAGCAAGTCGATTTTCAATTTACAATAACTTACATAATCCTCTTCGGGCCTTCAAACACATAGGGCATCCAACAGGCATCTCCACTTTTTTTTCCTTTTGCGGTGGCTGTATTCCAAGACAGGCCTGCTTCCTTAATTCTTTCTCCGCGGTCCTTCGCCATGTTTCTTTGGGTCATTCTCTTCCAATCTAATCTGGTACAGGGCTGTCTTGAGAAGCAACCTTTTTTTTCATTCTGGCCATTTACAATAGCTTTGATATAATTCTAATAGTGGTAAGATAAGATTTAATCTCTGTTTATTCTACAACCCCCCCCCCCCCCCCCAACGCGTAATGATATAAGGTTACAATAATGATTTGTGACGTCAGATTCCAAGTATGAAATTTCACTAAAATTAGATTCTTTTAACAATTTTTAAAAGAAGTAGCCCTTTCCTTTTAGTGGTTTGGAATCAAGTCAAAGTGATACGAAACTGCTAGAAGCTGTGCATTGTAAAATGTAATAAACATAAGTTGAATATAACAGCTTCAAAAAAGAACATCATGTTTGGTATTTTGTTCTTTTTTTTTTTTTAAATGTTATATTCAATTTTTCAATTTTGTTTATCACTTTTGTGTTATTGAACATGTCTTTTATTCAAAGATGACAAAATCAGAATTGATTGAGAGGTTAAACGCAAGATTTCTAGTGTTTTAGAATTCGAACGTTGTTTCCCAACGCGCACTCGCGAGCTCGTGCAGCAATTGGATTCATTAGTCTGATGTCACGTCGCCCAGCGACGGCGGCCATCGTGGTTCTAAACAAAGAAAATTCGTCATTCTGGCTAGAACTTTTCATAAGTCTTGTGATGAGAATATGTAAAAGTCAAAACATGATCAGATTTATAATGGGTTTTTTTTTTCCCTCTGGATACGCATTTATGCTCGTCGAGAAAAATTTCATAAGGGTGTCCGCCATTGTTCCGATAGTTTAGAGCTAGTAACTAAGTTACCATGCGTAATTACGAGGGAAATGACGCTAGGACTGTTGAAGCGTATTGGCCATACGTCCTCAATTCCAAAAAGCAAAATAGGAAGAATCGTAATCGTATGTCATAACACCGCAACGATACTGGTTTCCAATACGACTACTTGAATATATTACCATCTGAAAAAGTCTTAAAAGTATCTTCTGTATTGCATTGTCTGAAGGAAATTGGGAGATAATTCCAAACAGAAGGGGCAGCATGAGAAAAAGACTTATCATAAATAATTTTGGAGCCTTTTTTTTTTTTGGGGGGGGGGGGGGGGCATTTAGGGGGAGATGATCACTAGATCTTAAAGTTCTGGAAGGCAAAATAGTTGTCTAGGCAAAATTTCAAAAAATGCGATGTTGTTTTGTTTTGATTTCTTTTTTTATTATTTTATTTTTTTTTTGGGGGGGGGGAGGGGGGGGGGCTTCAGAACATGAAACATTTGTAATCAAATTGTAAATCTGTCAAATGTGCACAAGTTGTAAACCCTCACTCACTCGTCATCAGCAAATTATAATGGTTAAACCAGTTAACTGCATTACTCTAGAAAAAACTCGTATTTTAAAATTTGGCCAGAAAACTCGTCCTTCAAAAAATATCGATTGATTTAAATGACCCTCAACTTGGCAAAACCAATTTAAAAAAAAATCTCAAACCTGCAAAGTTATCATCATTTGTCCCAGGTTTTAGAGTATTCTACCAAGACGAAGGTCATTTAAATCAATCAATTTACGAAGGACGTGTTTTCTGGCCAACTTTTTAAAATTCCGCAGATGCCTGATTAAGGCCCCCTTGGTAAATTGATAAATTTCCCTCGTTTTCAGCAGCCAGGCATTATAATTGCTTTTGTTTATATTGCTGAGAGAGATAAACTTGATGAAGCCTCCTCCCCCCTCCCCCCCCCCCCCCCCCTCAACCGCCACCCCAAATAATTTTGCAGCTAATGTATTTACCAGACAGATAATAATTATTACTCCGAAGAGAGGAGAATGGAGGAGGAGGAAGTGGGGAGGAGGAGGCGGGGGAGGGGGGGGGGAGGGAAGGGAATAAAGAGGAAACATTAATCTAATCACAAATTGTCATTATCGTGTGTCTATGTCTGTGTGTCTGTGTGTCTGTGTATGTGTGTATGTGTCTGCGTATGTGTGTGTCTGTGTATGTGTGTATATGTGTCGGTGTCAGTGTATGTGTGTGTATGTGTGTGTGTGTTCGTGTGTGTGTATGTCTGTGTGTCTGTGTATATGTATGTGTGTTCCTTTGTTTTGTTTCATATTTAATTTTTTGTTTTGTTTGTTTGTTTTTTATTTCTTAGAATTTAATTATTCAAATGTTCCAGAGAGCAGTTTGAAAGCAATTATTCCATTACGCTGTTTCCCCTACTGCATGTAAATATGAAAATGATAAAATAATAAATAATAATTGAGCTTTTTGGGGAGGCAATATCACTAAACGTGCTCAAATCGCTTTCAAAAGGGTCCCTAACCAACAGCAACACGGGACACGTAGAACGAGACATAACACACCTGTAAGGCGATATTACAATATTTGACAGAGACAACGCTGTTGACGGTCAGGTACTCATTTTACACCTTAGTACGGTTAGATAATGTGAGTAAACAGCCTTTTCCAAAGGACTCAACTCCGGGTACATTTGATTTCCCACGATCACTGTCACCCATTTGGAAACTGATCACGCTTAACATCGCTTGAGTTTTGTGACAAGACTAGACACGCCAACGTTGAGCCATCTAGTCACACGCATACGTGACCGATCACCTCAAAACCGTGTTATATCGTGCATCTATTTTAATGAAAATTGATCTTTTAAATAGAACAATATCCCACTAAACATGATCAAAGGGCTTTACAAAGGGTCCATAACAAACAGCAACACGAAACGTGTAAAGAGAGACATGACGCCCGTTAAGCGAGATTACATTTTTTTCCGACAGAGACAACGCTGTTAACGGCTAAGTACTCATTTTATACCTGAGTACGGTGAGAGAATGTGAGTAAAGAGTCATTTCCAAGGACTCAACTATGCAACGAGCGAGGTTCGAACTCAAGACCTTCCGATCAGAAAGCGAGTCGCATACCACTTGACCACATAGCCATATAGATGTCTTTATTGAGGATATAATAATAATAATATAATAATAATAATAATAATAATAATAATAATAATAATAATAATAATAATAATAATAATAATAATAAAATAATAATAATAATAATAATGACACCCATTATACATACCATAAGGGAAATTTATCCTTAAGGTCTATTTCGAGGGAAGATTGGAATAACCTAGGCGTCAGCCGCAGTGCAGCGCCGCAAATTGAGCGAGGGCGAGGTGACTTGCTCAAGGCCACACATCGCAGCGGCGTGTGATCGAACTCGTTACCTTTCGGGTACGAAGCTAAGACCGTACCGCTGAGCCACGCTGCACCCTAATGTCAAAACACGACTTAACTTTCTAAATGTATTTTTATTTTTACATTTTCTCAAATTTCTGGATGTTGATGATTAACACATAATATTGTTTTAAATATTTTTTTAGAAAAATAACATTCCCTTTATTCATCCCATGAGTAAATTTGGGAAGACTGAAATTAAGATCCAGGCGTCATCGCTATGATGCAGCACCGTTTACTGAGCTAGAGCAGCAGCTTCTAATAGTTCTCACACTATTATGTTATGACGATCGACCCAATCAGCAAATTCTTTTACTCGTGCACCGTCGCGAACCGCCCAGCCGGAAGCTTCGTCACAACACACCGTTCAACTAGATGCTCTGCTCTGCGGTTTCGTGTTCCATCCCACATCGGGTACATGTTGGACAGGTGGAAAGTCCCCACTGATGAAGCGATTTTGCCGTGAGGCAAGTCCTCGACCCGAAGCTGATTCGCGAGGGCGATGTGATTTGCTCAAGGCCACAGAGAGCAGAGGATATTCGAACTTGGTAACCTTAACCTTTCGGGTAGAAGCAAAGAGAGTATAGCTAAGCTCTTCAATATCTAAAGATGTCATTTACCCTCTCCTTACCATCCATAGGAAAATCGTCACATTCGTTACGAACCAACCAGCACTTTTATATTCAGACTTCTTTTGTAAATCACACAATTTAAAGTCAAATGTTTTATTATATTCGTAGCTATGAAAAACGTGACACTGTATTGTAGAGTTCATTTTACTGACCAATATTATGCATATAATGTATTTGTTGCTTTTCTGTTTGACTAAGAAAATAAACTATTTTTGTGTTGGGTGCGTGTGAAATTTTGGGAAAAATTCTGAAAATAGTAGTAGTTTCTTATGGTTACACCTCCAAGTGAACCGTTTCACTCCAGTCCAGGTATTTTTGTCCTCCTTGATGGACGGTATCATATCCCCCTAGCACGGCTGTGGACGGGCAGTGCAGGACCAAGTAGTCCATATCTTGTTTGGCACCACCACATGCTGTGCACTTGGGCGAATCTCGGTAGCCCCAGCGGTACAGGTTTGTCGCTGTCCTGCCGTGTCGGGATCTGATCCTGTTTGCATGTACCCACTGCTTTCTTGTCAGCTCGTGGAATCCCGGCAGTGGTTGGATAGAGGGGTCGTTGATTATTGCGCTCCCTTTGGCGGGTAGTCAGTCCATTCCTTTCTCCAGGTCTCGGCGATAAAAATGGCGTGGCTGTTAAGGACATGGTTTACTCAAACTCTCTCTCTGTGGCATATCACTTGGACGTAGCCTCCCACACAGTCCTTCGGAAGAAGTCTCTGTCTTGTGCCCATCTGCCACATTCCGTCACGCCGTTGTTGAGCCATTCCTGTATATCCTGTTGCCATCTTCTTTGTGGTCTTCCTCTGCCTCTTTTGCCCTCCGCCATGCCCTCCAGTACATCTTTCTCTTGTGTGTCGTGTCTTTTCAGGTGCCCAAAGTAATTGAGTTTCAGCTTTTTTTTATCTTACTCATTAGCAGGGACTCAAACAAACTCTGATATTTCAGGCTGTAAATTCAACTTTCAGCAACCAACTCTTTATTATTATTATCCAGACATATAACACCGTTTTGAGAATGTGAGTCACACATTAAATTATGTGCTTTTATCTCAAGTACGGCTGTGATATGTGACTTTTTGTTATTATTTCGAAGGCATGTTTATAATGGGGAATCAATCAATGACTATCAGTTGATGCAGTGGAAAGGTTGACATCATGCCAAACTGTTCGTAAACATTGATTTTTTTTTGGTTTATAATATCTGCTGATAGTTCAAATCGTTGATAACACATTCTTTCTATTAAAAAAACATGACTGATATTGCACGTACTTCTCAACCCCCCTTCCCCTCGTCCCTCTCCCCCCCCCCCCCCCCCCCCCCCCCGCTTTTACTCATGAACGCGGATGGCAAAAACAACAATAACAAAGACCCGAGTGACGTCACCTTCATTCTCTTTAAATCTCTGATAGACTATCACTATATCTTTAAAATGATAAATAAGTTTGACTCTCTAAAAAAACACGCAAGCGTTTATATAGATAGAACGCAGTTGACGTCACTCAGGTCTTTGTTATCGTTTTTCTTTGCCATCCATGTTTCTGAGTAATTCTCACTTAAATATATTAACAGACTATAAACGTTCGAGGTGGTTACACATAGTTTTGTGTGTTGGTCCGTTTTATTTCCGGATGGCAATATTGTGTGTTTCTTAGCCAAGCGCATATTATCCATTCTTTTTCCACTTAAGGTGCTGAAAGCGATTTTACAAGGAATCCCAAGCCAACAGAGGGACTTAGCACGTATGATAAGACTATCTTTTTTGGGTGGTTCTATTTTTTTTTTACCCAATATTAACGCTGTGAGAGAAAGTGAGTAAAGAGCCTTTTCCAACGACTAAATCAACTATACGCCATTCATAGCGGGACTCGAACCCTGAACATTCAGGTCTGGAAGGCGAGTGTCATACCGCTAGACCACATAGCCGCGCGCACGACCTACTCTTTTGAACAGAATTAAATCGGAATCCAACGGCCTGGGGGCGACCTCGTGGCTCATCGGTATGGTCTTTGCTTCGTACCCAAATGGTACCGAGTTCAACTACCCGCCTCGTTGTGTGTCCTTTAGCAATTCACCTCGCCCTTGCTCAATTTGCGGCGCTGCACTGCGGCTGACGCATGAGTTATTCCAGTCTTCCCTTGGAATAGACACTAGAAACAAATTTCCCATATGGGATGAATAAAGGGAATTTTTTTTAATGTTTTTAAAAATTTGAATAGATTATTATTTTATTTTCATGCGTGACTCTCCTTGATTCACATTTTCACTGAATCAAAAATCAATCATTCTGTTTTATCCTCCTGAACGCGATAGGCTCATGGAGCCGGAGTATATCACGGTCTCTATAGCGTGAAACGGAAAATAGCAATTGCTTACTACTCTTTAGATAGGACGTTAGTCTAAAGCAAAGTACTTTAGGTTAGTTCAAACAGACCCAGCTACCCAATCGCCGCTGGGTGGACAGGAAAAGGCTCTTTACTCCCATTCTCTTACAGTACTCAGGTGTAAAATGGTACCCATATAAACAACGCTACTGTTGGCTTTTGGACCCATTGTAAAACACTTTGAGCACGTTTATTGGATATTGATATGTGTGCCAGAGACAAACAATTCAAATTCTTAGGAACAACTGGTCAAGAAGATGGGAGAAATGAGATGGAGGTTAAGAAGAGGATACAGGCAGGCTGGAGGAAGGTAACTGGAGTTATGTGTGACAAACGAATTTCCACAAAGCTGAGGGGGAAAATATATACAACAGTGGTAAGACCAGCAATGTTATATGGACTAGAGACAGCAGCTACAACACAGCAACTGGATAAAGAATTTGAGGTGGCAGAAATGAGGATGTTGAGATGGTCACTTGGCTGGACAAGAAAAGATAAAGTGAGAAATGAGTGAATCCGAAGGTTGACTAAAGTGAAGAATGTATCAATAAAGATGAGAGAAGGTATATTGAAATGGTTCGGACATGTAAAGAGACGAGAGAGGGAGTACATGGGAAGGAAAGTATTGGACTTACAATAAGTGGGAAAGAGGGAAAAGTGACGCCCAAAGATCAGATGGTCGGATAAGGTAAAGGAAGATAATATGAAAGAACTGGGCCTGGAGGAAGATGATGCTCTGAACCGAGATGTGGCATTCATTATGGCAACCCTGCAAAATGCGGGATAAGATGAAAGAAGAAGAAGAAGAAAAGCTCAAGTTTTTATTTGTTGTTGTTTTAGTATCCCCCCCCCCGGGGGGATAGAATGGACGTTTCGGGTTTCCCCTTTATCAGCAAACAGAATGAATGAAACACTACAGATGAATGAGATGATGTGGTAGTGGCATAGTTAAGATGAATAAACAAAACATTGATGGGCAGGAATAGTATGCTCCTTTGTAAGGAAGCACGAAATAGCGTCCTACCTGATATGGTGAATAAACGATTAAAGAACGAACAAATCACGGTGTTGCAGCTGGGAGGTTATTCTTGAAGAATACTGGGTAATGTAATGCAGATATATGAGAATGAACTACGACATGCTTCAAAGCGGAATAACATGCATGTTGTACTCATCAAATCTCTGAATATTCATCGATCTTATAGGGGGGGGGGGGGGGTCGGGGAAGAGGGGGGGGGGTAACGAAAAGCTCTCAACTATTGCATGAGACAAGAGAGGAACCAGCATAGAACTATTAGAAAAATGAACTATAAACCAAGCACGCTTAAAGGCTTGCCTCCACCTCACCCGGGATCGATCTCGGCCCGTTTACGATGCGAAGCGAGTGCTTCATGCTCTACCATCTGGACCAGTGGGACCCCTTTCATTAAATCTCTCCTTACCAGCCATTTTCAGGATTTTCCCCAAAACTTCACACCCAACTAACACAAAAATAGATTTGTTGCCACTCAAATACAATAGCAGTAAGTTCTTGAGATAAATGATTTCTTTAGCGAAACATGCTCTTCAATACACTTCATTTTCTTTAAATTTTATGATGTACAAGAGAAATTTGAATAAGAAAAATGTTGGTTGTATCGTAACGAATGCGACGATTTTCCTTTAGTTGGTAATGAGGGGGTTAAGATACCGTATGAATTTCTTGTCTATAATGTAGGTGCGGCTATGTGGTCTTGTGGTATGACACTCGCTTTCGGATCGGAAGGTCCTTGGTTCGAGCCTCGCTCGACGCATAGTTTGGTCCTTGGAAAAGACTCTTTACTCACATTCTCTCACCATACTCAGGTGTAAAATGAGTACCTGACCGTAGACAGTGTTGTCTCTGTCGGAAAAATTGTAATATCGCCTAGCAGGCGTCATGTCTCGTTCTACATGTTACGTGTTGCTAAAGTCGGGGACCCAATTGCAAAGCTCTCTGAGCACATTTAGGGGATATTGCGCAATATAAAAGCTATTGTTTTTTGTGTTTTTTTTTTAATAAAAAGAAATAAATAAAGAACCTCAATCAGCATGTCATTACAAAAATAAAATCCTGAGTATTTTGACAGAGCAATATTCACTAAACGTGCTCAATGCGCTTTACAAAGGGTTCCCAGCCAACAGAATCAGTGGGGACTTTCCTCCTGTACCGTATTGTTGAACCTGAAGAACCTGAAGCCACAGAGCAACGAGTTGTTGAACGCTGCTGTGTGGTGGTTACGAAACCATTTGGCGGATTCGCGACCG
>NC_088360.1:108903011-108925511 GCF_034508935.2 Berghia stephanieae
CGCTTGTGATTCATCCCGCTACATTTCTCCATCTCGCTTGTGATTCATCCCGCCGCATCTCGCCATCTCGCTTGTGATTCATCCCGCCACATTTCACCATCTCGCTTGTGATTCATCCCGCCACATTTCACCATCTCTCTTGTGATTTATCCTGCCACATTTCACCATCTCTCTTGTGATTCATCCCGCCACATTTCACCAATATCGGAATTGAATTAATCTCTTTTTCTCTTTCCGATCAAATCATTTATTTTTTCACGCAAAGATCTCAGACTGGCGAAGTCCAATATTTGAGGATACTATCGGGAGATATAATAATTATATTATAATGATATTAATACGGTTCCTATCCAAAGAGCGACGACTATATTATGGTCTTGTTGCATGACATTCGCTTTCGGATCGGAAGGTCCTGGGTTCGAGCTTGGCGCATAGTTGAGTCCTTGGAAACGGCTCTTTACTCACATTTTTTGCTCACCGTACTCAGGTGTAAAATGGATACCTGGCCGTTAAAGCTTTGTCTCTGTCGGAAAAAAAATGTGATATCGGGTAACAGGCGTCATGTCTCGTTCTACATGGCATGGACCTTTTGTAAAGCACTTTGAGCACGTTTAGTGGATATTGTCCTATATAGGGGGCAGCGTGGCTAAGCAGTACGGTCTTTGTTTCCTACCCGAAAGGTATCGAGTTCGATCATCCGCCGCTGCGCTGTGTGGCCTTGAGCAAGTCACCTCGCTTTAGCTCAATATGCGGCGCTGCACTGCGGCTGATGCTTGGGTGATACCAGTCTTCCCTTGGAATAGACCCTAGAGACAAATTTCCCCAGTGGCATGAATAAAGGGATTTTTTTTTTCTTTTTTTATACAAGCTCAATTTTATTCAATTGCTCTTTGAACGCTTAAGAGAGATAGAGGGATAAACTCATCTCCATTAGCTACAATAAATAAAGAGGGAAATTTCCAAACTCCCCAAGTCACACCCGGACCAATTGGATTCAATAGTCTGATGTCACGCGCCCGGCAACGGCGGCCATCTTGGTTCTAAACAAAGAAAATCATTACTTTTTATTCTTCATGCTGAATAGAACTTTCATTCCCTTTCATATGCTTGTGATCAGAATGTGTAAAAGTCAATACAGTCAAATGATGGGGTTTTTCCTCTGGATACGCGTTAAGCTCGCGGTAATATTTCATACGCTCCGCCATTGTCGATAGTTTAGAGCCATGTTACTAAGTACCATACGTCATTAGAAGGAAGTGACATTACGACTGTTGAAGACTATTCACTGGACACCTCATGGCAGACCTGCCTAGTATTACGAAAAAATTCGTAGAATTACGAATTTGTGTCTCCAGCTACAGAGTTACATAGGTCTCTCTGACTCAATAAATCATGTTGTGAAGGAAAATCTAGCTTCTAAGATCCTATAGATAGATCGAAGTTGACGTCACTCGGGTCATTGTTATTGTTGTTTTTTTTTTGCATCCGCTTATGAGTAACTCACTAAACTGTATTAACCAGACTATAGATAGTTCGAGATGACGTCACTCAGTCTTTGTTATTATTTTTTGCCATCCGCCTTTATGAGTAATGTTCACTGAACTGTATTAACCTGACTATAAACGTTCATGGATACACATCGTTTTGTGTGTTGGTTCGTTATACTTCCGGATGGCAATGTTATGAGCTTCTTAGCCAAGCACATACTATCTATAAACGTTCATGGATACACATCGTTTTGTGTGTTGGTTCGTTATACTTCCGGATGGCACTGTTGTGAAATCCTTAGCCAAGCGCATACTATCTATATTAAGAATTTTGGAGCATTTTTGGCCAGGCAGCCCAGCCCGTTCCACATTCTACTATTCTGTTCTATTTTACAGGGTGTTAGGGTCCCGATAGCTCAGTTGATAGAGCACTCGCTTCACTCACAAATGTACACAGATCAATCCCATGTGCAATCGAGATTTTTTTTTCTGACTTTGGAGAATCATTAGCCATGCTGAGAGCAAATTGTTTATTTCTATCGCTATTTAAAGTGAATTTTTTTTTCCCTTGGAACCTACGAATGTTTGTCAATGTATTGCTCTTAGAGACAAGTTGTGGTGCGTCAGAGGGTGGCCTTCGTAAAGTTTTAGCCTGACACTGACCAAAAAATGATGTCAAAATGCCAGTCTTTTGCCACAAAAGAAAACAAATCGTGAGTTGTATTCAATAGTTCAGCCAATGAAATAACTTGTTTCCTTGAGCTCTACTAACAACTTACTAACTAGGCGGTGCAAAAACCAAATAATGACGTAAAAATGCCAGTCCTTTTGGAATTCAGTGTCAGGCTGTAACATAACGATGGCTACGGTCAGAACCAACGGGTGCATAGATCCGGCAGTGACGCGAGTGCTCTACCAACTGAGCTATCGGAACCCCCTGTTTGAGTCAATAGGGCACGTATTTCTCTCATCAAACCACTGAATAAATGACCAAAAAATTACAGTTTTCACTAAGATTAACATATGAGTTAGTACGTTATGGGGGTCCCGATAGCTCAGTAGGTAGAGCATTCGCTTCACTCACAAAGGGACCGAGATCGACCCTGGGTGCAGTCGGGATTTTTTTTCTGACCCCCCCTGTCCACCCAGCAGTGAATGGGTAGCTGAGTCTGTTAGATTTAGCGGAAAGTACTTTGCGATAGACTAGCGTCCAATCCAATTGCTACTGTCCGTTTCACGCTATAGAAACTGGGATAAACTCCTGCTCCATGGGCCTAATGACTCTGGATGACAACTTGTTTTGTTGTTTGTTTGTTTTTTTTACAAGGTGTATTTTAACGTTGATGGTTATACGATTGAAGGGAGAAAAAAACAAACAAAAAAAAAAACGATTGAACATATTGGCATCCTTAATTTTGCGTTGCGTAGGAAAATTATTCTAAATTTCATTGATACCGATGTATACTTATTTGCAAGTCTGATAACTGAGCGAAATCAAAGGCTCATTTTTTATATTGTTGTAATGTATGATATGTTACATTCGTTTTTGAGTATTTCCATCACAACCATGAGCTCAAAACAATTTGGGATTATCAGACCTGTAAATAGGTACACCTTGATTGATACCAGTATTGATATCATGCCATACTAAAATATTGATTTGTGATAACGAGAAAGATTCGAACCGACCCGTAATTAAAATTTGTGAGGCTATGTGGTCGAGTGATATGACACTCGCCTCGGATCTAAAGGCCCAGAGTTCCAGACCCGCTCTGACAAGTGCATTATTGAGTCCTTGGAAAAGGTTCTTTACTCACATTCTCTCACCATACTCAGGTGTAAAATGAGCACTTGTCCGTTAATGTCGTAGTCTATGTTGAATAGAAAAACTATTGTATTATCGCTTAACAGGTGTCATGAACATGCCTCGTCCTACATAACATTAAGTTTGCTATTGGCTGGGGAGCCCTTCTTGTAAAGCGCTATGAGGACATTTAGTGGATATTGCGCTATACAAAGGCTTCAGCTTTTTTTATTCGCACCTAGTCTAGATTCGCACAAGTTCATAATAGGGAATGAGATTAGCGGAAGAGTAGCGCCCCTTGATTGGAAGTCACGAGCGGGAAAGTTATTAGAGAGAGAACGTCATGTTGGTTGTGCGGCATGAGACACTTCACCGAAAGCGAGGACGAGAGAGACGCATGCGCAAAACCATTTTGACGTTCTCTCTGTAAGGTGACGTCCAATCAAGGGACGCTACTCTTCCGCTAATCTCATTCCCTATAGGTGGGTTGCTTTCTTATGTCTTTACGCCAAAAGGAGGCCATAATATGAAATCGTATGTTTTGATTTTGAGAACTTGATTGGCGTCGAGTGAAGTTTTTAAAAAAGAGCAATTTTCTTATACTTAAGTACATTCAAATACATTTCATAAGAACATCAAAGTTTACAAAGCCACCCTGTTCAAATCGTTCAACGTCAATATATACTTATTTGCAGGTCTGATAACCCAAATTGATGTGACTTCATTGTTGTAATGGAAATACTCTTTTTTAAAAACTAAAGCTTTTATATAGGGCACTATCCACTAAACGTGCTCACAGCGCTTTACAAAGGATCCCTGACTAACAGCAAATTGTAACATACAGAACGAGACATGACGCCTGTAAGACGATATTACGTTTTTTTTTTTTCCGAGACAACGATGTTAACGGCCTGATACTCATTTTACACATGAGTACGGTGTGAGAATAGGAGTAAAGAGCCTTTTTCCAAGGACTCAACTATGCGCCGAGCGAGGCTTGAATCCTGGGCCTTCCTTTCCGAAAGCGAGTGCCATACCACAAGACTACATAGCCGCACCCACCTACGTTAAATCAAGCCCATAATATATGAATTGTGTTCGGTTATCAGACCTGATAAACTGCGCGCGTCGATACGCAGTTAATGATTTTTGATGTTAGATTCACATCAATCTAGAACACGACTCCTGCATTATATTTGTATTCTAACCAAAACGAGGCCATGTGAAATCGTGTATTATGATCTTGATAGCAATAATAGTAGAATTGATTGAATAAAAAGTTCATTTTTAAGTACATTTAAATACTGTTCATATGAACAGAAAAGTTTACAAGTCACCCCGTTTGAATAGTGAGTGGAAGGTCGATGCGGATAAAATATTCTAACAAAGGATGAAAGACGCTGTGCAATCATGTGCCATTTTAGATATATTATTTCATTCAAATTGAGAATATTTCAAAGAGAGAGAGAGAGAGAGAGAGAGAGAGAGAGAGAGAGAGGGGGGGGGGGGAGGGAGGGGAGGGGGGGGGGAGATGCAAACGTGCGGCTATGTGGTCTAGAGTTGCATTTGGCCAGGGACCCATTGTAAAGCGCCTTGGGCACGTTTGGTGGATATTGTCCTTTGTAAAAGCTAAACTTTTTGATCGTGAAGTTGAATGAAGAAAAGAGTCGTTATTGGATTTAGTTGGCTAAGTGCATAAAAGTTTATAAGTCACTCCGTTTGAATAGTGAGTGGAAGGTCGATGCGGATAAAATATTCTAACAAAGGATGAAAGAAGCTGTGCAATCATGTGCCATTTTAGATATATTATTTCATTCAAATTGAGAATATTTCAAAGAGAGAGAGAGAGAGAGAGAGAGAGAGAGAGAGAGAGAGAGGGGGGAGGGAGGGGAGGGGGGGGGGGAGATGCAAACGTGCGGCTATGTGGTCTAGAGTTGCATTTGGCCAGGGACCCATTGTAAAGCGCCTTGGGCACGTTTGGTGGATATTGTCCTTTGTAAAAGCTAAACTTTTTGATCGTGAAGTTGAATGAAGAAAAGAGTCGTTATTGGATTTAGTTGGCTAAGTGCATAAAAGTTTATAAGTCACTCCGTTTGAATAGTGAGTGGAAGGTCGATGCGGATAAAATATTCTAACAAAGGATGAAAGAAGCTGTGCAATCATGTGCCATTTTAGATATATTATTTCATTCAAATTGAGAATATTTCAAAGAGAGAGAGAGAGAGAGAGAGAGAGAGAGAGAGAGAGAGAGGGGGGGGGGGGGGGGGGGGGGGGGGGGGGGGATGCAAAGTGCGGCTATGTGGTCTAGAGTTGCATTTGGCCAGGGACCCATTGTAAGGCGCCTTGGGCACGTTTGGTGGATATTGTCCTTTGTAAAAGCTAAACTTTTTGATCGTGAAGTTGAATGAAGAAAAGAGTCGTTATTGGATTTAGTTGGCTAAGTGCATAAAAGTTTATAAGTCACTCCGTTTGAATAGTCACAAGGCAATACGGACCAATTGGATTCAACGGCGGCCATCGTGTTCTAAACAAAGAAATCGGTACTTTTTATTCTTCATGCTGGCTAGAAATTTTCATATGTCTTGTGATCAGAATGTGTAAAAGCCAAAACATGACCAGATTTATAATGATTTTTTTACTCTGGATACGCTTTAATGCTCGTCGGAGAAACATTTCATAAGGGCGTCCGCCATTGTTCCGATAGTTTAGAGCCAGTTACTAAGTTACCATGCGTCATTAGGAGGGAAGTGACGTACGACTGTTGAAGCGTATTTCAACAAAGGATAAAAGAAGCCATGCAATCATGTGACATTTAATAAATATTTCATACATATTTAAGTTATATAAAAGAGAGAAGGGAGGAGTGTAAACGTGTACTTATTTGTAGGTCTTATTACCCAAATGGTTATGGGCTTATCGGTGTAATGATATTCCCCTATAAAATGGGTGCGATCTATATTCATGTTTTCGACCAACCTAGTCATCGATCACATGATTTGTTGCTGTACAACGATTGGACATTTCTCAATAAATGCCAACACGCTGCTTTATTTATGAAAGTTGTTAAAATACCCATGTGTCATGCTGAGCAAAATGACCAATTGTGACGTTGAATATTTCTCAAACTGTGAACAGTTTTCACTATGTGTGTCATTTTGAACACACTGTGCAATGTGATCAATAAACTCGAGCACAAGGAAATGTAATATAGATAGTATGCACTTGGCTAAGAAGTTCACAGATAGTATGCACTTGGCTAAAAGTTCACAACATTGCCATCCGGAAGTATAACGGACCAACACACAAAACTGTGTGTATCCATGAACGTTTATAGTCAGGTTAATACAGTTCAGTGAGCATTACTCATAAACGCTGATGGCAAAAAACAATAACAAAGACCTGAGTGACGTCATCTTCGAACTATCTATAGATCACCCACATTGCACAGGTTTCAATGTGCTTTTTTATTAAAGTTGTGCTTTGTTAAAAACTCATGTTTTAAAACGTCATTCTATCTGATATTCATGTGTTATTTCTTTTTCTTCATTCTTATCCCAAATGAAACCTGAAAAGTCACGAGAAACGACATGACCTCCGCCCGTCGTGAGGAGATATCGATTTAGGAACCAAAGCAAAAATAATGTAAATATAACTGAATGCCTGCTATGTCAATACGAATACACTTGGGTGCCAGGCAGTTGGGAGGAATTGGCGCAGATATAGCGCAATAGCTTCTCAATTTGAATATATATATATTATATATATATATATATATATATCGATGTATATATATATATATATATCGATGTATATATGTATATATATATATAGATGTGTGTGTGTGTCTATGTGTGTATAATACAGTGTGTACATGGATATGTGCGTGTGTGTATGTATGTGATTGGATGCATGTGAGCTTGTGTTCGTATATGTCCGAATCTACAGTATATAATGGGGGGGGGGGGGGGGGGGGAGGCGGGGTTTCTGACAGTCAATGTGAATCGCTTCGAAGCTTCGGCATAAGCGCTATATAAATGTATATATATTATTTATAAAATATGGAGCATGTCAATGTAAGATTTCTGAACATCCGTGTTTGAACTTTGTGAGTTGCGCATATGGCCCAAAGTGAGCAAATTTGGGGTTAATGTTTTGGACGTGTTGGCCAAAGTGAGCAAATTCGGGGTTATTGTTTTGCGGATGTTGTCCAAAGTGATCAAATTAGGGATTAATGCTTTGCGGATGTTGTCCATAGTGAGCAAATTAGGGATTAATGCTAGGCGGATGTAGTCCAAAGTAAGCAAATTATGGATTAATGCTTTGCGGATGTAGTCAAAAGTGAGCAAATTCGGGGTTTAATGATTTGCACAAGGAAAAACAACGAAAGTGTCACAAGAAGAGCTCAAACCCGAGACTTTTTGTGTCACAGTGCAATATTTTCAACCACTTAGTCCCTTGCCAAATAGGCTTCAACAGTCGTGACGTAACTTCCCTCCTAATGACGCAGAGTAACTTAGTAACTTGTTCTAAACTATCTGAACAATGGACGTCATTATGAAATACTTCTGCGACGAGCATAAAAGTGTATCAAGAGGAGAAAAATATTATAAATATGATCATGTTTTGACTTTTATACATTCTGATCACATGACATGTGAAAAAGTTTTAGTCATCATGAAAAATAATACGTATCGATTTTCTTTGTTTAGAACCAAGCTACTCGTTGCTAGGTGGACGTGACAACAGACTAAGTTAAGTGGAAAAAGCGCTTTACTCACTTTGTCTCACATTACTCATGTGTAAAGTGAGTACATGGCCACATCGTTGGTTTGGTCCGAAAAATATATGTGCTATAGCCTACACGTGTCTCCTCCAACGTGGTAAGTGTTGCTGTTAGCCAGGTACCCCTTGTAAAGCACTTTGAGCACGTTTAGTAGATATTGCTCTATATAAAAAATCTCACGTTTAATTCATCGGGGATAAAATAAACGCAATCAAAACCCTACACTAAACTTTATCAAAACCAATATAATAATATATAAAAATGTGAAATTATTCGTTTCTTTGGGGAGAGGGGGGAGGAGGGGCGGTATTAGTATAATATTTCTTCTTATTCCCCATATTTATTGCCTCCTGACCTAGTTCCGTCGTAAACCAATCTCAACTCAGGTCAGAAGTCATTGGGACTATTTTTTATGGCGAAGCAATATTAATAAACATTCCTCAAGAAGCAACTGAGACAAATAGTGCAAGCAAGCAAAGAATTATTAATTCGATGTTATGATTCGGAATGGATCACATTAACAACATCAGTGGAACTCCTTAACCAGTTTTCTACCGTTCTATGAAAAGACAAGTATTGAAAAAAATTGGCAAGAAAACTCCTCCTTCCAATATCGGTCGATTTAAATGACCCTCAATTTGGCAAATTCTCTCAAACCTGGGATTTAATAGAAGACATCGCGAGTTCACAGCTTTGAGAGTTTTTTTGCCAAAATGAGGGACATTTAAATCGATCGATAATTGAAGGACGAGTTTTCTGGTCAAAGTTGTTGGTTTTTTTTTAATATGTGTTTTTCCAGCGTACGCCATTTATAAAGGGCTCTCCGTTATTTAGGTCATCTTCTAATTTCGTAACTTCTATTCTATCCACGGGAAACCATCCGTATTCTGATAAATACACATTATTTCAAATATTTTGGCCAGAAAACTCAACCTTCAACCATCGTTCTATTACATTGATATACCTATACTGTCAAAAAAAAAAACACTCAAACCGTCGGACTTCTAGTGGAAATCTTCAAGAAAATCCAAGATGAGGGTGATAATTTATTTAATTGATCGGCTTTTTTAGGGATGATTTTTCTAGCCATAATTCCTAAAATGTTTGTTGTTTATTGTTTTGTTTTTTTGGGGGGGTTTTTTTTGTTTTGTTTTGTTTTTGTTTTGTTTTTTGGTTTTTTGGTTTTCAAAGTCATAACAGAATCGTTCTTAGTTTGCGAAATAGGCTTCAACAGCCGTTACGTCACTTCCCTCATAATGACGCATAGTAACTTTGTAACTGATTCTAAACTATCGGAAAATGGCGGACGCCCTTATGAAATACTTCTCAGACGAACATAAAAGTGTACCCAGAGGAGAGAAACATTATAAATCTGATCATGTCTTGACTTATATACATTCTGATCACATGACATGTAAAAAGGTTCTAGCCAGCATGAAGAAAAAAAATTTATCAATTTTCTTTGTTTAGAACCAAGCTGCTGTGGTTGCTGGGCGGATGTGACATCAGACTATTAAATCCTATCACTATGACTTAAGTTAGAGTCAAGTCCATCCGCATTACTTTCCATCCAACAACACACTTGAGAACCATGACCGCATTCTAGTTCACATTTTTGTCAACATAGCAGCTGATGTTTGTCAAAGACTCTATAGAAAACCCGAATTTCATCTTACTGAAATGAATAATTTTTTTTAAAACCTTGAGAATTTATATTTATCTAGCACAATATACACTACACGTGTAAATATTTTAGGTTGTTTTTTGTTTTTTTTTTTGTTTTTGTTTTTTTTTTTGTTGCATTTTTTTGAATGAGCAATTTTTTTTTTTTGCTCTCTGAGAAAGTTGTAGTTTCTTTCTTCTCAACAATACAAATTACAACGCATTTGTAGTCTCGTCTTACGCTTGACAACGAGTTCATTTTTCAGAGGCTTAAGCCTGGAGACCATATCATTATATAGAAACGTGAGTGGAGCAAGCATTTATGTTGTTATGTTGATGTGCGGCTGTATGGTCTAGTGGTATGACACTCGCTTTCGGATCGGAAGGTCCTGGGTTCGAGCCTCGCGCTCGGCGCATAGTTGAGTCCTTGGAAGGAAAAATAATCTTTACTCACATTCTTTCACCGTACTCGGGTGTAAAATGAGTACCTGGCCGTTAACAGCGTTATCTTTGTCACGAAAAATTGTAATATCACCTAACAGGCGTCATGTCCCGTCCTACTTGTTAAATGTTGCTGTTGACCAGGGACCCCTTGTAAAGCGCTTTGAGCACATTTAGTGGATATTGCCCTTTATAAAGCTCTTTTTTTTGTTTTGATAATAACAGAAAATGAAGTAAGTAGAAACGTGACAGAAGACAATGGAGAATAAACAATTTCGCGGCGATGGGGGCTCGAACCCACGACCATAATTACTGAGACGACAACGACTCCGCCTGGCTGTGAGAGGGACGCTATGCAGTCGACCCCATCCACCAATCCAACAAAAAAAAGTTGTTTCAAACGCAGTGTCTATCCTGAGTCCCTCTCCCCGACTTCTTGAGGTCATGGGTTCATGACACACAAGCCCCGCGAAATTTGATACAAGCATATTATTATATAGATAGTATGCGCTTGGCTAAGGAGCTCATAACATTGCCATCCGGAAGTATAACCGACCAACACACAAAACTTTGTTTAACCATGATCGTTTATAGTCAGGCGAATACAGTTTAGTGAGAATTACTCATAAACGCGGATGGCAAAAAACAATAACAAAGACCTGAGTGACGTCAACTTCAAACTATCTATACCACTCTGTAGCTATACTTCACACATGATTTAAACGATTTGTGGCATGCCATGATAATATTTGGTACATTTAAACCTGGCTTCGATCACAAAAAAAGTCGTAGAATCAAGAAATTTTGGCTCCTTTTCTTCAGTTGGTGTCTCTAAGTCATCTCTAAATATTCAAGCATATTGAAAAATGAAAATTTGATGAATGACTACATCATTATGATGTGGTATTTAATCATTTTTGAGGTAAATTGTTGATTTGTAAAGTTAACTTTAGCGACTGCAATGTTTATCTCTGAAAGATTACGAATGGTTAAATTTTCAAGTTGGTAGGTTTCTACTAAAATTCTGGCGGGAAAGAAAACGTAATTATTATATTACATTACTCTGAAATAATAACCCAACATATATTATTTAAAATTTTGGCCAGAAAACTCGTCCTTCAATGAATATATTATATCGATATATTAAAATGACCCTCATCTTGTCAAAAACTCGCAAAGCTGGAACTTTAAGAGGAAACTTTTTTTAAGGAAATCCCCGATTTCAGAGTTTTTGAGAAGATAAGGGGCATTTTCAGGGCCAGGTTGTATTTCAAGGACGAGCTTTCTGGACTAATTTTCAAAAGCGTGTTTTTTGTGTGGTTTTTTTTTTTTTTTTTTGTGTTTTTACTACTTAGGGGTTTTTTTGGTTTTTTTTGGGGGTTTTTTTTTTTTAACTTTTTTTTTGTTTGGTTTTTTATTTTTTTTTTGTATTGTTATTTTGGTGGGTGGGCGATTTGTTTTGTTTGATTTGTTTGTTTGTTTTTTTGGTTTTTTTTTTTTTGTTTTTTTTTTTTGGGGGGGGGGGGTGGGGGGGGGGGGGGTTCAAGAGTATGGCAGAACTAATGTATTCAAGAATCTATGCCAAAGCTGGTGAATCACTTATTGCTGTTGTTGTTTTGTTGTGTTTTTGTGTGTGTTTTGTTTTTTGTTTTTTCTCTTTTTTAATGTTTTTTTTTTCTTTTTTCTTTTTTCTTTTTGCTTTTTGCTCTTTGCTTTTATTATTACTTTTTTTGTTTTTTTTTTTTTTTTTTTTTTTTTTTTATTTGGGGGGGGGGGGGGGGGGGGGGAGGTCTCCTTTCCGCCTTGACTTATGCTATGAGCTGTCGTTGAAAATAGATTACTCCCTTTGCCCCAGCTTTCTCTATAACCTTGTGCATGATAAATTAGTTACCGCACGTCACTTGTTTAAAACAGGAAGAGTGAAACTCTGGAATGTGTGCAAAATCGTAAATTCCACGAGGAAACAAGGCAGCAATTATTATCTACCTGTCGAAGGAAACGGCATTACATCATCTACAGGGTAAATGCCCTGTTCCAGATATTATCATCTATTCTCCACCAGTTCCTGCTTCCCTAATTTGTCATTTTGAAATTTTCAAAAGTTAAAAAAAAAAAAAAAAAAAAATCCAGCGTTTATATCGCGCAATATCCACTAAACGTGCTCAAAGCGGTTTACATTGGGGTTCCTGACCAACAGCAACACCTATCATGTAGAAAGAAACATGACTGACGTCTTTTAGGCGATATTACAATATTTTTTTCTGCGACAGAGACAACGCTGTTAATAGCCAGGTACTCATTTTACACCTTGGTACGGTGAGAAACTGTGAGTAAAGAGCCTTTTCCAAGTAGAACAACAACTCTGCGCCGAGCGAGCGAGCGAGGCTCGAACCCAGGGCCTTCCGATCCAAAAGCGAGTGCCATATCACAAGATCACTTTTTTTCTTTATTTAAGACCACATAGCCGCTGTATTGTAGATTACGTCGTATTATTTCTAGAGATAACAAACATATCATAGGCTAAATGTGGCCCATCGTCTCAAAACGGTACTATGTCGGAACAAACCGGATGCTTAAAATCTGAACTAAATGTTAAACTGGTCAAAATTATAAATCGTTGGCAAAACACCCTAAAATATAAATTCTCCTCAATAAAACAACAAACCCCAACACAAGCCCTGATATTTCTGGCTATAAATTCAATTTTCAACATCAAAACCACCCGACATGAAAACCGTTTTTGAAGGCGATAGGTCACAAATAATCCTTTGAATGGAACTCGTAGCTTACAGAGCTCATACGTGCCTTCGGGCGACTAGGTAGGTACCACCACGGACGAATAACGAGGTTTTTTTGGTTTTTCCCCCTCTGATCACTGGGCCCGAATTAACCTTGATTCTTACTGTGACTGAATGACTCATACTCTAGAACTAAAAATAAAAATGATTCTTTGAATGAGAATTGAATTTATATAGCGAAATATCTACGAAACGTGCTCAAAGAGGTTTCTAGCCAACAGCAAAACTTAGCATGTAGGATTAGACATGGAAATAAAACCCCCTTTTTAGGCATAAACAATTATTTTTTTGGACAGAGCCCAACATGTTAACACCCAGAACTCATTGTACGCCTAAGTAATGTGAGAAAATGGAGTAAAGACCCTTTTTACCAAGGACACAAAAATTCCATAGTTGAAATCCTCGGAGAAGACTCTTTACTCAAAATTTCTTTCCACATACTCAGGTGAAAAAATGAGTTTTACCCTGGCCTTAACAGCGTTGGTCAAACCCCCCCCCCCTCTCCACCAATTTTTAAAAATTCTAATATCGCCTATCAACATAGTCCGTCCTTACTTGTAAATTTGTTCTGTTGGTTTAGGGACCCCCTTTTACAGCTCCTTGAGCATGTTTAGTGGATATTACGCTATATAAAAAAAGCTCCCAATAAAAATCTTAAAACTCCGGAGGCCACCTTTAATATACCAGAACCTTTTCCTAGAGCAAGACTAGGTTCCAGCCCAGGATTGTATAGATAGAATGCGCTTGGCCAAGGAGTTCACAACATTGCCATCCGGAAGTATAACGGACCAACACCAAACCCATTTTGTAAACCATGAACTTTTTTTAGTCTGGTTAATACAGTTTAGGGGAGAACAACTCACAAACGCGGATGGCAAAAACAATAACAAAGCCTGAGTGACGTCACCCGCATACTATCTATCCCTATTCAGGAGCCAAAAAGCCTATTTCTGTTTTTTAAAAAAACGTGAACAATTTCTATAGGTCATGTCCACGACGGCCAAAGCACTCAAAGGGGGTTTCCCCGGCCACACAACACTAACAATAGAAGAGATATCTCCCTGAAGGCAATTTAAAATTTCGGGCAGGACAACCCGTTTTAAAAAATAGCGGGCAATTAATCATATTAAACCTGAGTACGATAAGAGAAAATATAAAAAAAGCCTTTTTTTTCCCCAAAGGGCTCCATAAATGCGCGGTTCATAGCGGGGCTCGAACCCATGACCTTCCGGTTACGAAGGCGAGTGTTTCATACCACTAGACCTCATCGACGCATACGTTAGGTATAGAAACCTATTAATTTGAACGTACGGACTGAATACATTTTCATGAAATTAATACGATATTATATACACTGCTGTTATTAATCGCTGTGATATTCTTTTAATAATTAAAATTTTGTATATCAATTGTAATTTGTGCATTGACCCAACAATGCCACTATTATTATTATTTTTATTTATTATTTATATTATTATTTATTATTATTATTTTAAAAATTATTATGATTTGTTTATGATTATATTATGATTATTTATTTTATTTTATTATTATTATTATTATTTATTATTATATTATTATTATTATTATTATTATTACTATTATTATTATTATTATTATTGTTATTATCATTATTGTTATTAAATTATTTTTATTTTATTATTAAAATTATTATTATTATAATTATTATTTTTATTATATTATTATTATTAATTTTTATTATTATTATTATTATTATCATTAAATTTTTATCATTATTATTATTATCTTATTATTATTATTACATTATTTTATTATTATTATTATTATTATTATTATTTAATTATTATTAATTATTATTATATTCATCTTTTTATTATTAAAATTATTATTATTATTATTATTAAGATTATTATTATGATTATTATTATTATTTTTTATTATTAATTAATATTATTATTATTAATATTATTAAATTTTTATTATTATTATTATTATTATTATTTTTAAAATTATTATTATTATTAATTATTATATAATATTAAATTTTTATAATTATTGTTATTAATATTATTGTTATTATTATTATTTATTATTATTTATTATTATGATTAGATTAAAAATTAAAATTATTATTTTAATAAATTTTTAATTTTTATTATTATTATTATTATTATTTTATTATTAAATTTTTTAAATTTTATTATTATTATTACTATTATATAATTATTATCATATTATTATTATTATTAATTATTATTATTATTTTATTATCATTATTATTATTATTATTATTATTATTATTTTAAAATTATCATCTTTATTATTTAATTTTTTTTTTTTTTTTAAAATTAAATTTTTTATTATTTATTACTATTATTAAAATTTTTTTTTATTTTTTTTTATTTATTATTAATTAATTTTTTTTAAAATTAAAATTTAAATTTTATATTATTATTAAAATTTATTATTATTATTTATTATTATTATTTTTTTATTATTATTATTTTAAAATTTATTATTATTATTTTTTTTATTATTATTTATTATTTTTATTTATTATTATTATTATTTTTTTTAAAATTATTATTTTTATTATTATTAAAATTATTATTAAAAATCATCGGAAAATTTTTTATTATTTTAAATTTTAATTTATGATTATGATTATATTTGATTATTATTTTTTTTTTAATTATTATTATTATTATTATTAATATTATTATTATTATTATTATTATTTTAAAATTTTTTTTTTATTATAAAAATTATTATTATTATTTATTATTATTATTTTTAAATTTTTTTTTTTAAAATTGTTTTTATAAAATTTTAAAATTATTATAATAATTAATAAAATAATTATTATTATTTAATTTATTATTTTTTTTATTATAAATATTAATTATTTTTATTATTTTTTTTAAAATATTATTTTAAAATTTTTTTTAATTTTTTTTAATTAAACATCTTTTAAAATTTTACGCGAAAACAAACTTGGGCCCCAAATATGTCTCCGAACCTTGTTAAATTTTTTTTTTTTTTAAAATATTTTGAGGGCCCCCGTTAATCAAAAAACCCAAAATTACATACTTTTCATTTTTTGGGAAAATCCGAATTTGGGGTCTCATCAGCACCCAAGCTCTTTGTGGATAAATTTTGGGAACACGTGCCCCCCCCCCCCCCCCCCCCGGCCCGCCCACCCCACCCATACACCGACCTTAAACATTAGACCTCTAATTTTTAACCAAATAATATATTCTATGTGAGTTGCATCAATTAAATGACTTACTCTGGAATAACTCGTAATTTAAATTTGGCCAGAAAACTCGTCCATTAAATATCGATCGATTTAAATGACCCTCATCTTGGCAACAACTCTCAAACCTGGGACTTTAAGGAAGTCCCAAGTTTGAATTTCATTTGGCAAGTTGAGGGTCATTTTAATCGATCAGTAGTTGGAGAACGAGATTTTTGGCTAAAATGCTAAATAGGCCTACGTACTTTTTTCTGAAAATGGCAGAATAGGGTCTTGTCTAATCTTCCATATGACAGGTTGGTTACAAATAATAATTACTTCCTTCAAGAATTCCCAGGTTTGAGATTTTGCCAAGATGAGGTACGTGTAAATCGATCGATGTTTGAAGGTCGTGTTTTCTGGCTAAATATTTGAATATGAGTTTGTTTTTTTTTTCCCAGAGTGCGCCAGAGTGAACTGATTAAATTCACATAGTCTATAATAATATTTGGTTATCAAATACAAGGCCAATGGTTATTAAGCTCTAAGGGTTAGGCGACACACTGCGAGCGAAGGGGGAACAAAGCTCGAACCCAGGACCTTCCGATCCGAAAGCGAGTGTCATACTACAAGACCACATAGCCGCACAGGTTCTCAATTAACGGTAAAGGTGAATACGTATTTGAGTGTAAAACAGCGCTCAGTTATAATAGCCCGTTTATTATACATATATACACTCCTCAGAAAATGTTAAGGAATATAAAATAGCGAGACTTGATAAACTGTGTCTCTCTGAGATTGGAACTGGAACCAGCTTTTTTGGCATCACTCCTTTGTGACCCTTGACCTCATAACGGTACTAAGTTGGGATGGTTAAGATATTGAAAATTGAATTTATAGCCAGAAATATTAGACTTGTGTTGGGTTTGTATGTTTTATTTAAGAAGAAGGACACCATATTTTAGGGTGATATAATCAACAATTTATATTTTTGACCAGTTTAACATTTAATTCGGCTTTTAAGCATTTACTTGGTTCGTTCCGACATAACACCGTTTTGAGACGATGGGTCACTATTTTGTTCCCTATTAACGGTAAAGGGTCTATTTGATGTTAAAAAAAAACAGCCTTCAGTTAAAATAGGCCGGCCGTATGCCGAAGGAGTGATACGAGGATGTTTTAAACGTTATGTAAAATATTTTGATTAGTGTGAACTGATTTGATTAAAATGCGTGAAAACATCAATATTCATAATGAGATTTATTAGATTGAACTTTAAATCTTTGACAGGTCCCATGAACCGTTAATCCAATATTATACACAATGGTAAAAGTCAACGCCAGAATTTGGACTATTTTTTCAACCTTTATGGAAATCGTATTAACTTGTTCATTGCCATACTCTTGATAAACACATTTTAAACAAAAATTTAGCCAGAAAACACGTCCTTCAAATATCGATAGATTTAAATGACTCTCATTATGGAAAAAAAAAAACGTACAAACCTTGGAGTTTTTTTAGGAAGACTTCCCGAAGTCCAATGTTTGAGAGTTTTTGTTTTGTTTTTTTGGTTTGTTTTTTTTTTTTTTTTGCTAAGATGAGGATCATTTAAATCGATCGATAGTTGAAGGACGAGGTTTATGGCCAAATTTTTAAATACGTGTTTTTACAGAATACGGAAAGCTATTTGGTTAAGAAGGAACACAGAACGAAACACTCTGTTCATGAGATGGCGTGGTCGAGGTTATTAAGTACCCGAGTTCAGTCGGAACTCGTATTATAATAAAAGTTAAATAGATTAAATAAAATTCCCTTTATTCATCCCATAATAGGGAAAATTTGTCTCTAGGGTCTATTCCAAGGGAAGTCTGGAATATCCGGGACATCAGCCGCAGTGCAGCGCCGCAAATTCAGCTGGGGCGAGGTGACTTGCTCAAGGCCACATAGCGCAGCGGCGGCGGGTGATCGAACTCGGTACCTTCGTGGTACGAAGCAAAGACCGTACTGCTGAGCCACGCATATAATTATCTCCTTAGAATATTTTTAAGAATATAGATAGTATGCGCTTGGCTAAGAAGATCATAACATTGCCATCCGGAAGTATAACGGACCAACACACAAAACCGTGTGTAACCATGAACGTTTATAGTCTGGTTAATACAGTTTAGTGAGCATTACTCATGAACGCGGATGGCAAAAAACAATAACAAAGGCCTGAATGACGTCATCTTCGTTCTATCTATAGAATTGTAAAACTTGATCAACTGTCTCTCTTTTATTCGACATTAACTAAGAACGAAAATAAAGTTGGTCTATAAAGGCGGAGTTTATCCCGGTTTCTATTAGCGTGAAACGGACAATAGCAATAGCTAGCTACTCTTTGAACCTGACGCTAGTCTATCGCAAAGTACTTTCCGCCAGATCTAACAGACCCAGATACCTAATCAGTACTAGGTGTATTGCAAATGGATGTGACAGGACAGGGGGGTGGAGGGGGGGGGTCAGAAAAAAAAATCTCGAATGTACCCGGGATCGATCACGATTTCACTGCATGTGATGTGAATCGAGTATCCTACCAACTGAGCTATCGGGACCCCCCCCCCCCCCCCCCCCCCCCCCCCCCCCGATTATCTTAGAAATTGTTTGAAAAGGATTTTTGTAGAAAAAATTAATATCAATGCGCAACATGATTAGAATACGATTCAATAGTCTGATGTCACGCCGCCTGGCAACGGCGGCCATCTTGGTTCTAAACAAAGAAAACCATTACTTTTTATTTTTCATGCTGGCTAGAACTTTTCATATGTCTTGTGATCAGAATGTGTAAAAGTCAAAACATGATCAAATGTATGTGTTTTTTTTTCTTCCTCTGGATACCCTTTATACTCGCCGGAGAAATATTCATACGGGCGTCCGCCATTGTTCCGATAGTTTAGAGCCAGTGTTACTAAGTTACCATGCGTCATTAGGAAGGAAGTGACGTTACGACTATTGAATCCTATTCCCTACCCTATCGTGCAAAATGACACGTTTAAGTAAACAGCATTTGCGATATTTTTTATAGACATAAGATAATATTATTATTCCTAAGAAATTCCTTTCAAATTAATCACTTATTTTGATTCATTAATTAAATTTGGTGATAATGATTTATGAAATGGAAATACAATGTTTAAGTGTGTGTGTGTGTGTGTGTGTGTGTGTGTGTGTGTGTGTGTGTGTGTGTGTGTGTGTGTGTGTTAAAATATAATCGCCAATTAGCCATTTTGACTACTTGTGTTTTTTACGTAATTAAATTTATTTGAGCGTTAAACTTGAGCTTTTATACAGCGCAATATCCACTAAACGTGCTCAAAGCACTTTTCAATGGGTCCCTGGCCAACAGCAACACGTAACACGTAGAACGAGACATGACGCCTGTTAGGCAATATTACAATATTTTTTTCGCACAGAGACAACGCTGTTAACGGCCAGGTACTCATTTTACAACCTGAGTACGGTGGAGAAATGTGAGTAAAGAGCCTTTTCCAAGGACTCAACTATGCGCCGAGCGAGGCTCGAACCAGGACCTTCGATCCGAAAGCGAGTTTCATACCACTAGACCAAATAGCCGCACATAATTCATTATAATATATCTACTACAGCGCTTTAAGATGTTTGGTTAATGGAAAGCGCTCATCGAGTATCATTTATTGTTATTAGTTATAACACCGAACATACGTACTTCGAATAAAATACAATATTAACACTGTGGACAGAATTATGGACGCGAAGTCCCAGGTTTGAGAGTTGTTGTGTCATTTTTGCCAAGATGAGGGTCATTATTTCGATCCATATAAATAGTATGCGCTTGGCTAAGAGCTCATAACATTGCCATCCAGAAGTATAACGGACCAACACACAAAACTGTGTGTATCCATGAACGTTTATAGTCAGGTTAATACAGTTCAGTGAGCATTACTCATAAATGCGGATGGCAAAAAACAATAACAGAGACCTGTGTGACGTCATCTTCGAACTATCTATAATTTGAAAGACGCGTTTTCTGGCCAAATTCTTAAAAATTTTTGTTTCTAGAGTACGGCAATTGTCTGGTTAAATAAAAAATGGCATCAATTTTGATATAATGTTTTATAGATATAAAGATATTATGACATCCTTCCCAAATTGTGCAGTTATGTGTTTAGTGGTATGACACTCGTTTTCGGCTCGGAAGGTCCTGGGTTCGAGCCTCGCTCGGCGCATAGTTGAGTCCTTGGAGAAGGCTCTTAACTCACATTCTCTCACCGTACTCAGGTGTAAAATGAGTACCTGGCCGTTAACAGCTTTGTCTCTGTTCGAAAAAATTGTAAGATCGCCTAACTGTTAGGTGTTGCTGTTGGCCAGGGACCCATTGTAAAGCACTGAGCACATTTAGTGGATATTGCACTGTATAAAAGCTCTTTTTTTTCTTTAGTCAATTCGTTAGCTTCATCTATTTGGTGGTGATTCGTGACCAAAAAATGTGATGTTTCAAGTATATTAAACCACAAAGGTATGATGTGCCTGCAAGAAATAAAATACTGGTCCAATTATAATAGTAAACATCATTATTCTGATAATTGAAAGAAAAAATAAACAAAAACAAAAACAAAACAAAAAACAAACAAAAAAACCCCCCAAAAAACGTCATAACAGAAAACTCGGCCTTGAAATATCGATCGATTTTTTAAATGAAACTAGCAACAACAAAAAAAAACTTTCAAATCTTGGACGAGAAGACTCAGGTTTGAGATTTGTTTAGATTACCAGTTTTTTGGTGGTGATTCATGGAAATAAAGTGTAATGTTTAAAGTGTATTAAATCACGAAACAAAACACCCGTCCAATTATATTAGCAAAAGCCGTACTCTTTAAAAAGTTTTTTTAAAAACAGGTAGCAATGACTATGAAAAATGTTTTTTTCTCTTTTTGAGGAAAATTTTGTCTAAAATCAAAGCCCTATCTCCACTGAGTAAAAATGTTTTTGAATTTTGAAAATCCATTCATAAATAAACAAGTTATGCAGTTTCAAAGGTGCCATTTATTTGGATGACCCGCAAAGAGGAAAAAAAACGCGAAAATATGGGACGCTTTTTCGGCATTTTTTTTCGACCTTTGGTTGTATCTTGCGTAATAAGTGGATTAAAAGATTGAAACTTGAAGAGCAAATTAGGATGGTGTTTTGTAAAATACGGGAAAAGTACTCGTCATATTCATATGAAATTTTACAACCAAAAAGAAGAAATGTTCATGTATTACCTTGTCAGCGACAAAACCGCCACGCCCGGTATTTTTAGAAATATTTTACTCCAAAGAGTAAAGATCTATTTTTAACGGTTTTCTGGTAATCGCACGAGTTTTGTCGCTTGACATAATCTAAAATGACCTTTTTTCTAACTGTGTGCCAACTTTCAGTCATATTTATCGATAAACAGCGTCGTAATTAATTTTTTTAAAATAGCATATACGAAACGGCTTCGTCCCATATTTTGACGCGAATTCGGGCACTTCGTGAGCGAAAAAGAGGCCCAAAGATTTGTGCGGGATAGTCATTGCTAAACATGTCATAATTATTTTGGCCACAAAACTCGGCCTTCACATATCGATCAATTAAAATGACCCTAGCAAAAAAAAAAAAAAATCTTGGACGAGAAGACTCAGGTTTGAGAGTTCTTGCCACGATGAGAGTTATTTAAATCGATCGATATTTGAAGGACGATTTCTCTGGCCAAAATTAATTTAATGCTTGTTTTTCCAGAGTGCGGAGTTAACGGATACCATACATTATCATGATTCCCTCCAAACTGGTCAACGTTCAGATTATCAAAGTTTTTGGTGGTGATTCATGACAATAAAATGTAATGTTTAACTCACTCAACCCTAACACCGACTATATCCGTAGTTTACCCGAGATACTTTTACCCCATGCCTATTTATTACATTTTTATTAGACAAATTATAGGCGTTGTATCAAAGCTAATGTTTTTAGTTTTTACATATTAATGATAGTTAAATAAAACGATCTATGCACATGCTTATTTTTAATACATTTTTTTCCAATTTTGTAGAGCAGCAAAAATATCTAGGATTGAGTGAGTTAAAGCGAATTACACAACAAAAGCTATGTATCAGAAACAAAATACTCGTCCAATTATAAATGTGAACAGCCGTTCTCTGAAAGAAAAACTGGTTGAAGGACGATTTCTCTGGCCAAAATTAATTTAATGCTTGTTTTTCCAGAGTACGGAGTTAACGGATACCATACATTATCATGATTCCCTGGTCAAC
>NC_088360.1:108933011-108938011 GCF_034508935.2 Berghia stephanieae
TATTATTATTATTATTATTATTATTATTATTATTATTATTATTATTATTATTATTATTATTATTATTATTATTATATATAATATAATAATAATAATAATAATAATAATAATAATAATAATAATAATAATAATAATAATAACAATAATAATAATAATAATAATAATAATAATAATAATAATAATAATAATAATAATAATAATAATAATAATAATAATAATAATAATAATAATAATAATAAGCAGTTGAAAGGATATAGTCTTTGGTGTATAAGTGCATATGATCAATATTTCTTATAATAAATGCTTCAAAACAAAACAAAACTAAAAAAAAATAAATAAAGAATAAATGAATAAAAATATTATTTGGGCATTTACTTACATTAATAGTCTTGAAAATCACAATCACAATCCATGAAAATTAAATATCCCAAAATCCGAAGAAGACATGAATTTAATCCAAAATCCAACACAGGAATGTATTTTAATAGGAGACAGATATCCTATTAATATTAAAACCATAGCATTACTTGCAAACAACAATACCCCACTCTGCGTTTAACGGGCTTGTGGCCGTCACATTGTAAATTGTGGCCGCATTAGGGTAATCGGTGTCCTAAAGACTGACATACTGACATACAATCAATGAGAACTATAAAGAATCCATTCTAGAATTCAACTACAAACTGAAAAGCATGATAAATATCACTCTCTCAAATAATTTCCTTTGCTCAGGTTCACTCACACTCTCCTTTATTGCAAAACATTGATAAGTGAGATAAAGTTTGTATTTCAATTATAAACTTAATCACATAACCTAAATGATGGAGAATAAAAACAGCCAATTATAAAAAAAATTCACAGATCAAGTTATCTATTTGAACTCCGCATATTTAGCTTAATTACTCATTGACCATATATTTTTTTAAAATGGCATTGTTTCATTTAAACAAGACCATGACGCTTATGCCTGGACCGGGATTTCACAAATTCTGCTTTTGTGTTCCACTTTTCGAATCGAATGAATCTCTATCTTATCAGTTTATTTGCAAATTTTCTGCACTTTATAAATAAGACCATAACGCTTATGTCTGGACCGGTTGTTCGCAAATTCTGCCTTTGTGTTCCACTGTTCGATTAGAATTAATCTCTATTTTTTCCGTTTATTTGCAAAGTTTCTGCATTTTATTAATAAGACCATAACGCTTATGTCTGGACCGGGCATTCGCAAATTCTGCTTTTGTGTTCCACTTTTCGAATCGAATTTATCTCTATTTTATCCGTTTATTTGCAAAGTTTCTAGATTTTATAAATAAGACCATAACGCTTATGTCTGGACCGGTTGTTCGCAAATTCTGCCTTTGTGTTCCACTGTTCGATTAGAATTAATCTGTTTTTTTTCCGTTTATTTGCAAAGTTTCTGCACTTTATAAATAAGACCATAGCGCTTATGTCTGGACCGGGCATTCGCAAATTCTGCTTTTGTGTTCCACTTTTCGATTCGAATTAATCTCTATTTTATCCGTCTATTTGCAAAGATTCTGCACTTTATAAATAAGACCATAACGCTTATGTCTGGACCGGGCATTCGCAAATTCTGCTTTTGTGTTCCACTTTTCGAATCGAATTAATCTCTATTTTATCCGTCTATTTGCAAAGATTCTGTACTTTATAAATAGGACTATGACGCTTATGTCTGGACTGGGTATTCGCAAATTTTCCTTTTGTGTTCCACTTTTCGAATCGAAATAACATCTAGTCTATCCGTTTATTTGCAAAGTTTGTGCACTTTATAAATAAGACCATGACGCTTATGTCTGGACCGGGCATTCGCAATTCTGCTTTTGTGTTCCACTTTTCGAATCGAATGAATCTCTATCTTATCCGTTTATTTGCAAAGTTTCTGCACTTTATAAATAAGACCATAGCGCTTATGTCTGGACCGGGCATTCGCAAATTCTGCTTTTGTGTTCCACTTTTCGAATCGAATGAATCTCTATCTTATCCGTTTATTTGCAAAGTTTCTGCACTTTATAAATAAGACCATAACGCTTATGTCTGGACCGGGCATTCGCAAATTCTGCTTTTGTGTTCCACTTTTCGAATCGAATGAATCTCTATCTTGTCCGTTTATTTTCAAAGTTTCTAGATTTTATAAATAAGACCATAACACTTATGTCTGGACCGGGCATTCGCAAATTCTGCTTTTGTGTTCCACTTTTCGAATCGAATTAATCTCTATTTTATCCGTTTATTTGCAAAGATTCTGCACTTTATAAATAAGACCATGACGCTTATGTCTGGACCGGGTATTCGCAAATTCTCCTTTTGTGTTCCACTTTTCGAATCGAATTAATATCTAGTCTATCGGTTTATTTGCAAAGTTTCTGCATTTTATAAATAATAATAATTGTTCAAAATTTTACCTTAACACCCGATATTACAAGTACAAGTGAGCCAGGTGAAGAAGATTGTCAAACAGTGTGACAGATGAAATAGGAAGAGAGAGAGAGAGGAGGAGAGGAGGAGAGAGAGAGAGAGAGAGAGAGAGAGAGAGGGGCAAGAGAGAGAGAGAGAGAGAGAGAGAGAGAGAGAGAGAGGGTAAGAGAGAGAGAGAGAGAGATATTCGTTTTTTGTTCAAAATCTCTCTCTCTCTATCTCTCATTGCACAAGGTTGTGCTATTTACTACTATTTATCAAAACAGCCAAGCTGGCAACCCAGTCTCTGTATAAACTAAGCAAGATGGCAACAGGGACCTCGCTCCTTATCCAATGCCGAAGCTTTAGTTTGAGTCAAACGGTTTTGTTAAAAAAAAAACCACCCAAAATAAGTTCGTGTCGTAAGTGATGGAAGTTGAAGTCGGCTTATTATAAAATCGTTTTTATGGTCTGTTTGGATTACCCTTTTAAATAGAAAAAGTGAATATAACATAAACTTGAAGAATAGGCAAGCTAAATGAAATTTAAATTGACTGATTAAATGAGTACGCGAGGCTGAGTTGCGAACGACTACTGGTTCCGACATTCCGATCCCAGTGTCATTCATGTTCACCGTACCGTGTTACTGTCTACACACTACACTGCATTGTTAGTGACTGGTCATGTCTTTTTTGTTTGTATGTTTTACGCAAGCTTAATAAAAATTAAATTGACTGATTAAATGAATACGTGAGGCAGAGTTGCGAACGACTCATGGGTTCCGACATTCCGATTCCAGTGTCAGTCATGTTCACGGTACTGTGTTACTGTCTACACACTACACGGCATTGTTAGTGACTGGTCATGCCTGTTTTGTTTGTATGTTTCTTTTAATATGGGTCAATTTACAAAGAATAATAATAGAAATGTTCAAAACAAAAACTAGATTCACTATTACGTGCCTGTAATGAAGTGCTTTCCACAAACCGTGAGCGAGAATGATGGTGGAGGTAATGGCAACCATGTGGGTTTGTTATTGTTTCCTACCTCCGTCAACCCGCGCATCCAGTTGCGCACCCACGCTGATTCTAACCTATTCATCAAAATATGTTACCATTAGGATACCTAAGCATTCTCCTTCTCGAGACTAAAATGATAATATGGAGACAACAAATGGGACCCTTCGCCTCAAAACGGTATTAAGTCGGGTTGGTTAAGATGTTGAACATTGAATTTATAGCCAGTAATATCCGAATTGTGTTGAGTTTGGATGTTCTATTGAGGAGAATGGGTACCATATTTTAGGGTGCTAATGCCAAGAATTAAAATTTTTGACCAGTTCAACGTTTAATTCAGATTTTAAGCATCTAGTTCGTTCCGAAATAATACCGTTTTGAGACAAATGTCACAAATGTTGGGGCTAAATCCGTATGTGGGATTTAAAGTGTCAATTTTGTAACATAGCATTCGAATATCGATGGTATGTGTTTAAAAAGAATACACGCCATTTCTATCAGCCAAATAGATCGTGGTAATACACAAAAGAAGTTTACAGTCTAATTTCGATAGAATGAAGTTGACGTCACTCAGGTCTTTGTTATTGTTTTTGCCATCCATGCTTATGAGTAATTTTCACTAAACTGTATTAACCAAACTAATAGTATTCGCTTGGCAAAGAAGCTCAGAACATTGCCATCCGGAAGTATAACGGAACAACATACAAAACTGTGTGTAACCATGAACATTTATAGTCTGGATAATACAGTTATGTGAGAATTACTCACAAACGTGGTTGGCAAAAAAACAATAACAAAGACCCGAGTGACGTCATCTTCATTCTATTTATACCTATACTGCCCTGTAACGAGATTGGCGGGAGGTTTCGATGCGGTCCTCAATAACTGCGGTGACGAATTTAAAGACTGGCTGGAGACTTCCAGTGTGGAGATGTAGCCATGCGCTATTACTGCGACCAGACAATAGATAGATCGAAGATGACGTCACTCTGGCCTTTGTTATTGTTTTTTGCCATCCGCGTTTATGAGTGCTTCTCACAAAACTGCTTTAACCAGACTATAAACGTTTAAGGTTACACATCGTTTTGTGTGTTGGTTCCTTATACTTCCGGATGGCAATGTTATGAGTTTCTTAGCCAAGCGCATACTATCTATAAACGTTCAAGGTTACACAAAGTTTTGTGTGTTGGTCCGTTTTTATATTTCCGGATGACAAAAATGTTGTGAGTTTCTTAGCCAAGCGCACGGCATCTATTATTGATGGTATGTGTTTTAAAAGAATTCTTGCCATTTCTATCCGATATATATATATATATATATATATATATATATATATATATATATAATATATATATATATATAATTTTAAACACAAAACATAGAAGTTTACACTCTGATATAGATAGTATGCGCTTGGCTAAGAAGCTCACAACATCGCCATCCGGAAGTATAACGGACCAACACACAAAACTCTGTGTAACCATGATCGTTTATAGCCAGGTTAATACAGTTTAGTGAGAATTACTCATAAACGCGGATGGCAAAAAAAAAAAAACAATAACAAAGACC
>NC_088360.1:108943163-108948163 GCF_034508935.2 Berghia stephanieae
GAGTTTCCTAGCCAAGCTCACATTGTCTGCTGGCTGTCTATCGTCAGTTATAAAGTTTAGTGAGAATGTACTGGGCTGTACTGCGGCTGACGCCTGGGTTATTCCAGTCTTTCCTTGGAATAGACCTAGAGACAAATTTCGCTATGGGATAAATAAAGGGGATTTTATTTATTTATTTATTTATTTATTTATTTATTTATTTATTTATTTTATTTAAGTGGTACCGTGTTGTTAAGGCTACAAGCATCCCACAATTTCCTGCAACGGCCATCCGGTCATGGGAATGAACACAACAGAACAGATATCATCAATTTTGCCCTATTCTGGAAAAAACATATTTAAAACTTTGGCCAGAAAACTCCTCCTTCCAATATCGATCGAGTTAAATGACCCTCATCTTGGCAAAAACTCTCAAACCTGGGACCTAATGGAAGACTTCGCGAAGTGTCAGGTTTGAGAGTTTTTTTTTTTTTTCCAAGATGAAGGTAATTTAACTCGATTGATATTTGAAGGACGAGTTTTCTGGCCAAAGTTTTAAATATGGGGGTTTTTTTTCAACAGTACGGCAGAATTCTGGTTTAAATTTTCTACTTTTATTATCACGTGATGAGAGATTACAATAAGATATGCGTTGCTGAATTTGTGGCATAGCGCCTCAAAACAGTATTATGTCGAATGGGCGAGATGGTTAAAATTCAATATATCGGCGGCTCGGAGCAAGAAATGTCGGATGTCCTCTTTATGTACATATGTGACCGATCGTCTCAAAACGGTATTATGTCGGGATGAACCAGATGCTAAAAAGTCAAATTAAAGGTAAACTGGACAAAATTATGAATTATTGGTATTCAGCAACCTAAAATATGATATTCATTCTCCTCAATAAAGTTTATAAACTCAACGCAAGTCTGATATTTCTGGCTACAAATTCAATTTTCAGCTTCTTAATCATCCCGACTTAATACCGTTTAGAAGCGAGGGGTCACATATAATGTACTTCTTGTTCTGAAAATATCAAATTAAGAAACTAGGGAGCAGGCACCAGTATAAGATAAAGATCTGAACAAGTGTGTATGACAGGTGCCAGATCATCAGAAGGTATTCAGAAGGTCTGAGGTTCGATACCCAGTCGAGGTAGACTGATTTTTTGGGGAATGATTTCTTTTTTTTTTCTTTTTTTTTTTTTTTTTGGTATTTTTCTTTCTTGCTTTGTCTGGCACCTTTAATATATACATACTTGTTCAGATACTTATTCTGTGTCATCGATAAATGAAATGTGAAACATATATCAACTTTTGACTGAGAAGAACGATTGTAATTTCTAATATAGGTTTAATTTAATTTAAAACTTAAAATTAAATCTAATATAGGGAATGAGATTAGCGGAAGAGTAGCGTCCCTTGATTGGACGTCACCCATAATCTGTGACGTCACCGGCGGAAAAAAAGTTATTAAAGAGAGAACGTCATGTTGGTTGTGCGCATGCGTCTCTCGTCCTGAAAAAGATGATAGTTCAGCATAATATCTGACCATAAAATTTTATCTTTACACATTTTCCACTGTCCCACATAATTCATCATCATCCATCGTGGCTTGTGCTCTTGAGCACATTGCCGGTCATCTGTCTCCATGATCCTCTGCGGTACGCATGAAATCTGTGTTGCTTTTTAAGTCACATTTGGCCATTCTTAGGTTATTTAGATAAGTGATTCTTTGCCTTCCTCTAGCTCTCTTTCCTTCGATCATCCCAGATGTTACCAACTTTTCTATTCCGTCTCTTCTCCACACATGTCCAGAAAGCGTAACTGCCTCTTTCTGATGTTATCGATCAGTATTCTTCCTTTCTCACCTTTTCCAACACTTCCTCGTTCGTACACCTGTCTGTCCATGATACCCTCAACATTCTTCTATACACCCACATCTCAAATGCCTATAACCTCCTCGTACATTCTTTGTTTAGCGTCCACGTTTCACAACCGTATAAACCGTATAATTAATAATCTGATACTCCCTGGATCCCAGCACACTGAGTTCAAACAGGCTCTGCAATTGGATTCACTAGTCTGATGTCACGTCCGCCCAGCAACGACGAGCAGCCTGGATCTTAACAAAGAAAATGGGTACTTTTTATTCTTCATGCTGGCCAGAACTTTTCATATATGTCATGTAATCAGAATATATAAAATTCAAAACATGATCATATTTATAATGTTTTTCTCCTCTGGATACACTTTTATGCTCGTCGGAGAAATATTTCATAAGGGCGTCCGCCATTGTTCCTATAGTTTAGAGCCAGTTACATAGTTTCTATGCGTCATAACGAGGGAAGTGACGACATGACTGTTGAAGCATTTTCATAATCAAAGAGCAACGCAAGCAATAAACTCTAGGAATAAGATTTTAAATGGAAATGTTGCTACATGCTAATTAAATTGCCACAAGGACGTCTCTGAACAAACCTGTCAACAGGCATATTTTCAATTATGTTTTAAATCGAGGATTTGCAAGAAAAACAAAGCCATTTCGTTTTTTAAACACGTTTTTGTTCATAATTTATAGCTCCTTCATCATCATCATCATCATCATCATCATCATCATCATCATCATCATCATCATCATCATCATCGTCTTCGTCGTCATCATAATCTTTATCAACATCATCGTCACAATCACCACCACCCCCAGCACCACCACCACCATCATCATCATCATCATCATCACCATCACCATCATCCTCACCATCACCACCACCACCACCACCACCATCATCATCATCATCATCATCATCATCATCATCATCATCATCATCATCATCACCCTCACCACCACCACCACCACCACCGTCACCATCATCATCATCATCATCATCATCATCATCATCATCATCATCATTCATCATCATCATCATCATCATCATCCCTCACTATCACCACCACCACCACTGTCACCACCATCATCATCATCACCATCATCATCATCATCATCTTCATCATCATCATCATCATCATCTTCATCATATTGTGCCGTTTAATTATTTGTGTTACTATAATTTAAAATCGCTCCCAATATTCACCCGGTGTGATAAAATAGCCTTGAAATTTAAATTGCCTTCCCAAAAAAATGTCAATAATCAACCCCCCCCCCCCCCCCCTCCACACACACACAACCAAACTGATGCCATAAACGATCACAATATAGAGCCACAAACAATTCAATTCACACATACACAAACACACACACATACACACACACACACACACACACACACACACACATTATTCAACCGTACTCGGGAATAAACAAAAGCAAAACATGTTTTAAATTTTCACTAAAAAACTCGTCCTTCAAATATCAATTGATTAAAATGACCAAATTTCGGAAATTATAACCAAAAAACCCCCAAAAATAACAACTAAACCCTGGGACATTGCGAAGCCCCAGGTTTGAGAGTCTTTGCCAAGACAAGGGATTATTTAATCGAACATCTTTATGAAGGACGATTTTTCTGACCAAATTTTTAAAAACGTGTTCTTCTATTCTTTCGGATGACGTCATTATTCCTAAATGTTACGTTTAAAAATAACTCGAAACCGTTCAATGTTAGATCATTACGAAGGTGATTGAATCATAATGATTTAGCACACCAATTATTATCATTACACAAGTATGGATGTTAATGAGGTTGAGATGAATTCGAAAGTAGGATTTGTGCAAACTTGATGATGGAATTATTGTGGGAACAGAATAATTATTTAATAATTAATTTACAACGACGACCGCGCTGCAATGAAAATATTATTCATCAACTCCTAACAAGATTTAATGGTTCCTGTTACGCTTTATTCTATGACCTTGGTGAAAACGTTATAATATGTGACCCTTCGCCTCAAAACGGTATTAAGTCAGGATGGTTGGGATGTTGAAAATTGGATTTATAGCCAGAAATATCAGACTTGTGTTGAGTTTGTATGTTTTATTGATGAGAACGGATACCTTATTTTAGGGTGCTGATGCCAACAATTTATATTTTTGACCAATTTTAACATTAAATTCACCTTTTCAGCATCTGGTTGGTTCCGACGAGACGTTTGAGACGAAGGGTCACATATTTAATCGATGTTTTATGCGATTATTCAAAAAGCTCAGAGAATCAGCATTACATGCTTCTGTAGGAAGAATGAAATCGGCGTCACTCAGCTCTTAGTTTTTGTTGTTTTTAGCCGGTCAATTTTATTTTATGATTAGTTCTCACGAATTATTGTACTAATCAGACTATAGATAGTTCGAAGATGACGTCACTCAGGCCTTTGTTATTGTTTTTGCCATCCGCGTTTGTGAGTTGTTCTCACTAAACTGTATTAACCAGACTATAAAAGTTCATTGTTACACAGAGTTTGTGTGTTGGTCCGTTATACTTCCGGATGGCAATGTTGTGAACTCCTTGGCCAAGCGCATACTATCTATAAACGATTAAGGTTACACATAGTTTTGTGTATTGGTGTGTTATAATATTATGACGAATGTTGTGAGTTTTTTAAACTAAAGGCATAGTATCAATAATATTTTTCATCAAGAAATCACAAGAAATACCGTTCTTCTTGTAAAGCGCTTTGAGCACATTTAGTGGATATTGCGCTATATATAAAGCTCAATTATTTTTTTTTATCTCTCGCGTCCATCGATGACCTTGCTGAATACGTGTTTTGTTTTTTTAAAGTGATGCTATGCGTTTATCCCTAAAACTCACATCATCTGCCAGACTGATTTAACAGCTGTAAAAAAAAAAAGAAAAACAAAAGATCAACAAAAACAAAACGAAACATTTCGGGCTCAAAACCCTTCTTCAGCCAACATAAAAAACAAAAAACAATAAATACATTATTTTCCTGTCGACTATGTGGTTTTTATGTAACGTTTTTATGATTAGTTCTCATTAAATGATATCGATCAGACTCTAAACGTTAACTCACTCAACCCTAACACTGACTATATCCGTTGTT
>NC_088360.1:108953163-108975663 GCF_034508935.2 Berghia stephanieae
TACATTTATATATATATATATATCTAAGTTTATTTTATGTTTGATTGGCTGGTTGTCCAATTGCCTTATGGGTTGATTAATAGACTATAGACCAAAAGTAAAAGTCCCAGGTTTGACAGCTTTTTGCCAGGATGAGGGTGAATGTAATAGATCGATATTTGAAGGACGAGTTTTCCCGCCAATTAAAAAAATAAAAAAACTTCCATTTTATTCGTTAAACACAAAATTCTATTAAAAGCATTGAATATATTATCCTGACGGAGCACAGCTGTACGGCTATGTGGTCTTGTGGCTCTTTAACTCACATTTTCTCACCGTACTCAGGTGTAAAATTAGTACCTGGCCGTTAACACTGTCGGCAAAAGATGTATTATCGTCTAACAGGGTCAGTCATGTCTCGTTCTACATGTTACGTGTTGCTGTTGGTCAGGGACCCTTTGTAAAGCGCTTAGAGCACGATTAGTGGATATTGCGCTATATAAAAGCTCAAGCCCAAGTTATAGACGGTGGGTCTCACACAATCATTTCTCTATTTCACATGACGCAAGAGTTTTGAATTCTCCGAAAACCGGTATTTATTCAAAGAAATGAGGTGTCAACTTTAGGCTACTGAAGTCCAGAATAATCCATATCGATATAATATCATAAGTTAAGAATATCGCTTCGGAAGGAAACACGCATCGCCTCGCATCATTTTCGCACTCTTTCACCGACACACACACACACACACACACACACACACACACACACACACACACACACACACACACACACACACACACACACACGCATTCACAGCAAGCGACGCCTGTCCGCCGTTTTGAAACATCGAGAGGCGTTCAGTCGTTCAGTCGGAATACCTGTTGATGCGAATGCGAATGTGACAGTGGGAGAGAAAGAGAGAGAGGGAAAGAGAGAGGGAGGGAGATTTGTAAAAAGGTTCGTGGCTACTCGTAATATTTTGGTCGTCGTGAAGATTGAAGATTATAAAGCATTCTTTTCACACTATAAAGAGGAGGAACTTACTGTTGTGTTGTGATTGTACACTATTCTTGTTGATGAATTGAATTCCTTATTTTTGGATCATACAGGAGTTGATATTCTAACGAAGGTAATATTTTAATAATTATTAATGGTAATATCATAATAAATTACGAATAATGACATAGTTAATTACTACTACTACTACAACAACAACAACAACTACTACTACTACTACTACTACTACTACTACTACCACTACTACTACTACTACTACGAAAAGGTTCTACTATAGTTTTCTGAAAAAGTTGTTTCTTAAAATAATTTATTTTCAGACATATCTTTAGTTGAGCTACTTCCGGGAATTTTTCATATATGATCTCTTTTCATGAGTATCACTTAACAACTACTAACCACTTGTAACGTACAATCAACACAGTAATCTCTTGTACTTCTACTACTACTACAACCACTGCCACCATCACCACCACCATCACAACTACTACCACTAATAGTGCAACCTCTACTACTACTACTACTACTACTACTACTACTACTACTACTACTACTACTACTACTACTACTTCTACTATCAATACTTTCACCACAACCACACCATCACCACTACGGCTACAACATCTATAACAGCAACAACAACAACAACAGCAACTACTATTACTACCAGTACTACTACTACTACTACCACGGAAGGACTTTCGTTGCTTCACAGCGCGCCTAAAGAAGGGATTTTGAAAATTATTATCAGGGGCGACCCCCCAATACCCCACCCCCTGCCCCTCAAACCCTAACTAAAGATACTATGACCTGATGAAACATAATGTTTGCCATCACTTGCAATATCGATACTGATGAGAACAACAGCGAGTAATAATATCGTCAGCCGGAGTCGTAAACGACAATCGACTCGGCAACTTGTTTTTGAAATTGGAAAAATCACATCACTTTTAAATTGAAACGTATCTTAAATAAATAATAAATGTGCTGTTAAACTACCAAAGTCATCCCACTTCTACTACTACTACTACTACTACTACTACTACTACTACTACTACTACTACTACTACTACTATTACTACTACTACTATTACTACTACTACTACTACTATTTCTACTACTACTACTACTACTACTACCACTACTACTACTACTACTATTACTACTACTACTACTACTACTACTACTACTACTACTACTACTACTACTACTACTATTACTACTACTACTACTACTACTACTACTACTACTACTACTACTACTACTTCTACTACTACTACTACTACTTCTACTACTTCTATTACTGCGACGACGACGACTACTACTACTACTACTACTACTACTACTATCTACTACTACTACTACTACTACTACTACTACTACTACTATTTACTACTACTACTACTACTACTACTACTATTTACTACTACTACTACTACTACTACTACTACTACTACAACTACCACCACTACCACTGCCACCGCCCCAACTACAGCTACTGATACGACCCCCACTGCTACCACAACTTTATAAACTGAAGTTCAATCCTTACTTTACATGTCATTGCATCGCTCAGTGGTACGGTCTTTGCTTCGTATCCGAAAGGAACCGAGTTCGATCACCTGCCTCTCGCTGTGTGACCTTGAGCACGTCACCTCGCCCTAGCTTTGCGGCGCTGCATTGCGACTGACGCCTGGGTTATTCCAGCCATCCCTTGGAATAGACAATAATCAAATATCCCCTATGAAACATTATTTGTTAGTTGTCGTAATTGAAATACGTTTCAAATTGACGCATAATAATATGTGACCCATCGTCTCAAAACGGTATTATGTCGGAACGAACCCGATGCTAAAAAGTCTAATTAAATGTTAAACTGGTCAAAAATATAAATTGTTGACGTTAGCATCCAAGAATATGGTATCCATTCTCCTCAATAAAACATACAAACTCAACACAAGTTTGATATGTCTGGCTATAAATTCAATTTTCAACATCTTAACCAGCCCGACTTAATACCGTTTTGAGGCGAAGGGTCGCATATTGTCTATTACAACAATGTTAAGACAAGCCCTAAATCACGCTCGGTATCAGACCTTCTTATAATAATACGTGCACGCTGGTAATAACAATAATAAATGGAAATTTTTAAAATTTTAATAATAAATTTGACACTTGCGCAGACATCCGGTACAGTGAAAAGTCGAGATTTATGACAAATCCACTGTCACAAAGACAATGTTATCATTGAGGATCCACATCAGACTTGCCTATGCAGCAGCTACCCAGTATGGTTTCACTGGAGATAAGAATACAATAAGGTGGCTGGTGGAGTCTTGTCTTTCAATGCTATCATATCATTATATTGACCCTTTCGCGGCGGAATTTCCTAGTAAATTATTATTATTATTATTATTATATTATTAATTATTATTATTATTATTATTATTATTATTATTATATTATTATTATTATTATTATTATTATTATTTATTATTATTATTATTATTTTTATTATTATTATTTATTATTATGTTAGTATTATTATTATTATTATTATTATTATTATTTTATTATTATTATTATTATTATTATTTATTATTATTATTATTATTATTATATTATTATTATTATTATTATTATTATTATTATTATTATATTATTTTATTATTATTATTATTATTATTATTATTATTATTATTTATTATTATTATTATTATTTTATTATTATTATTATTATATTATTGTTATTATTATTATTATTATTATTATTATTATTATTATTATATTATTTATTATTTATTTATTATTCATTATTATTATTATTATTATTATTATTATTATTATTATTATTATTATTATTATATTATTATTATTATTATTATTAGTATTATTATATATATTATATTATTTATATTATAATAATAATAATAAATAATAATAATAATAATAATAATAATAATAATAATATAATAATAATAATAACAATAATAATAATAATAATAATATATTAATTATTATTATTATTATTATTGTTGTTGTTGTTGTTATTGTTATTATTATTATCATCAATATCATCATCATTATCATCATCATCACTATTATTAGATAGTTCAGTCGGTAGAGCACTCGTTTCACATACAAATTCACACACAAGGCAAGTACTTAAAATGGTAATGTGTCAACTTAGATAGAACTAAGATCGGCCCATAGATAGAATGAAGTTGACGTCACTCAGGTCTTAGTTATTGTTTTTTGCCATCCGCGTTTATGAGTAATTCTCACTTAACTGTATCAACCAGACTATAAATGTTCAAGGATTTTTTTAAGGATAGCAATGAATGGTGGCTATGGGTTAAAGGCTAAAAAGATAAGTCGGTGTTTTGAATGATGTGTCTGTGCCCACTCAGCCGTGTTAGGAACGCTTCTGTATAAAATTATAAATGCAAAAAAAAAAAAAAAAAAGAAAGAAAAAAAAAAAAAAAAAAAAAAAAAAGAAAGAAAAAGGGAAGTCATATAATATAATAATATATATTGATATTGGTGTCGAAGGACACGCTCAATGCCACACAACGAGGCGGGTAGTCGAACTCGGTACCTATTGGGTACGAAGCAAAGACCGTACCGCTGAGCAACGATGCCCGTTAATATTATATCGATAAAATATCGATGAATTTAAAGGACTCTCATCTTTGTAAAAACAAACAAACAAAAAAAAAAAAAAAAAAAAAAAAAAAAAAAAAAAAAAAAAAAAAAAAAAAAAAAAAAAAAAAAAAAAAAAAAAAAAAAAAAACAACCTCTCAAACCGGGGGACATCAAGAAGTCTCAGGTTTGAGAGTTTTTGTCATTAATGAATGTCATTTTGAGTGATCGATATTTGAAGGTTGTGTTTTCTGGCCAATCTGTTAAAAAAAAATAAAAAGTGTTCTCCTAGAATACGGCAGTTAACGGGTTAACAAAAGAAAATAAAAAAAAAAAAAAAACAAAAAAAAAAACACCATTTGAGGAAATGACTGGCCAAAACCCACTTAAGATATATTTTTTTATCATTTAGTCAGTGACTTTAATAGGGAAATACGTGTGTCTTGTTTATCTCATAGAACAATACAATGAGTGTTTTGAAACGTCAAATTATCTCAAGTGATTCTGTATAGTGTCATCCAAATGACTGCTTGAGCGTCAAGTTGGATTCAGTAGTTTGATGATGTCACGTCGCCCAGCAACGGCGAGCAGCGTGGTTCTAAACAAAGGAAATCGGTCCTTTTTATTTTTCATGCTAGCTAGAACTTTTCATATGTCATGTCAGTGCCGGGACGTTGGAGTCAAGTCTCCTGTGTGGGTTAGCCCTAAATATAGTTTAATGAGAATGACTCATAAACATGGATGGCAAAAACGAATAAAAGAGACCTGAGTGACGCTCTATCTATAAACGTATAGATAGTATGCGCTTGGCTAAAAACCTCACTACATTGCCATCCGGAAGTATAACGGACCTACACACAAAGCTATGTGTAACCATGAACTTTTATATCCTGGTGAATACAGTTTAGTGAGTACTCATAAACGTGGATGGCAAAAAAACAATAACAAAGACATGAGTGACGTCAACTTCGCTCTATCTATAAACGTAAAAAGTTACACATTGATAGTGTTGGTACGTGATATCCGTCTGGCGGACGTTATAAGTTTATTTAAACTAAGCGCATATCATTAATATAATTATGTGTATCCTTTAAAGTTTATAACCGAGACTGCAATCTACAAAGACGTGAAACTTCTGGGGTGGCAGTACTAGGGTTTTCATAGCAAATATTGCCTATATCTATGTCAAACCGTGTCAAGTCGGTAAACATTCTCTCGTTATAATGTTTATTTTAACTGATATTCTGCTCGGGTTTTCAATGTTTTCCTTTCTATCTTCAGGTGGGTGATCATCCCACACTAAATCCTCTCTCAAACAAGCTATAACATTTTATATGTTTGCACATTTTTTTTGGTATTTGTACAATTGATATGGCGGTGGGTTTTTTAAAAAAAACTTTAGGGAATGAGATTAGCGGAAAAGTAGCGTCCCTTGATTGGACGTCACCGGCGGAGAAGTTATTTGTAAACAAACCAACTACAAGTCAAGCGCTGCAAATACAAAATGTATATTATTCATATTTCTGTACAAAAATGCATATCATAATCAATGTAGATCTTTTCTTTAGTTTTCTCCATTATGAAATGTTAACAAAATATGATGTAGACCACAAATTGAAAATAAAAGATGTTGATAGATAATAGAATACGATGAGACAACCCTTCCTAAACTTACTGAACTTTCCCGCTAATGATTGGTACTAATAATGGCGATAGCGTCTGTCGGTTGTCAAGACGCGACTTCCAACAAAGGGGCGCTACCCTTAAATCTGTTTTGAAATCTCATTCCCTATAAACGATAAATACTCCAATGCCATGTTTACCGACTTGACATTGGATATCCGCATACGGGAGTTGATAGCCCCTAATTTTCATGTATCAATATTTTCATTTTAGTCTCCGATCAAACTATAAAAATTTGAGATTAAGATAGTATTGTCTACTTGCACGATTGATATGGCGGGTAGAACCTGTGTGTATTTTACATAACCATTTACCATCAATATTCAAATGCTGTATTTACCGACTTGAAATTATAAATCCACAATGGAAGTAGCCCCTAAATTTTTCCTCTCGATATTACCAATTTAGTCACGGGTAAAGAATTTAGTGAGAGCTAATCACTCAATTGTCGGTCTAAAACTAATAATAAAGAGCTTAACTCTCTCCTTACCAGCCATTTTCAGGATTTTCCCCCAAAATTTCACACCCAATTAACACAAAAATATATTTTTTATCAGTCAAACACAACAACAGTGAAGACGTCTAGTTCTTGCGATAAATGAAATGTGTAGGAAAACATACTCTACAACACACTGTTCATTTTCTTTAAATTTTATGATGTACAAGAGAAATTTGAAAAAGAAAAATGTTGGTTTTATCGTAACGAATGTGACGATTTTCCTGTGGTTAAAATGGAGGGGGTTAACAAAACAATCTTTACTATTCATAGCCATGCGCCCATACAATAACAGTGTAGACGTCTAGTTCTTGCGATAAATGAAATGTGTAGGAAAACATACTCTACAACACACTGTTCATTTTCTTTAAATTTTATGATGTACAAGAGAAATTTGAAAAAGAAAAATGTTGGTTTTATCGTAACGAATATGACGATTTTCCTGTGGTTAATATGGAGGGGGTTAACAAAACAATCTTTACTATTCATAGCCATGCGCCCATGGAACCGGAGTTTATCCCGGTTTCTATAGCGTGAAACGGACAAAAGCTATAGCTTGCTACCCTTTGGATAAGACGCTAGTCTATCGCAAAGTACATTCCGCCAGATCTATCAGATTCACTTCTTGGTTGACAGAAAAAAAAAATCGACCCTACATAGGATCGATCTCGGTCAATTTATATACTTGTGAAGCGAGTGCTCTACCAACTGAGCTATCGGGACCCATCCCCCCCCCTCGAATCTTCACTCACTCAGTACTTAATGAATTTGTGATAAGTACGACAATCGTCTATCACGGCTTAATGGAATGGTCAATGGGTAAGGACCATATCGATGGGGGCGATTACCAAGGTAAATAGACTTGTGATAGAGTGCAATAATTAAAATAAATAAATAAATAAAATAAATTTCCCTTCATTCATCCCCAAGGGGAAGTTTGTCTTTAGGATCTGATGATGATGATGATGATGATGATGATGATGATAATGGTGGTGATGGTGGTGATGGCGGCGGTGGTGGTGGTGGTGATGATGATGATAATGATGATGATGATGATGATGATGATGATGATGATGATGATGATGGTGGTGGTGGTGATGGCGGTGGTGGTGGTGGTGGTGGTGGCGATGATGATGATGATGGTGGTGGTGGTTGTGGTGATGGTGATGATGTTATAATAATAGTAATAACAATAATAATAATAATAATAATAATAATAATAATAATAATAATAATAATAATAATAATAATACTGATTTTGATAATGATGATAATGATGATGGTGATGGTGATGATGGTGATGATAACGATGGCGATGATGATGGTGATGATGATGATGTCGATGATGATAATAATAATAATAATAATGATAATAATAATAATAATAATAATAATAATAATAATAAAATAATAATAATAATAATAATAATAATAATAATAATAATAATAATAATAATAATAATAATAATAATAATATAATATAATAATAATAAAATAATAATAAATAATAATAATAATAATAATAATAATAATAATAATAATAATAATAATAATAATAATATAATAATAATAATAATAATAATAATAATAATAATAATAATAATAATAATAATAATAATAATAATAATAATAATAATAATAATAATAATAACAATAATAATACTAACTCTTACGATTATGATATTTATGATGGCGACGACAATATATTATATGACGACGATGCAATAAAGACTGTGTTATAAGTTGTTTTTGGAACCGAACGACCGGGTTCTGTACCAAAACCAATATTTACCCGTTAGGACTTATTGTTTGTTTAACAAGTCAACTTTGATAAACTGACACCCTTTTGTATCATCAAAGGATGAACCGAGATAACTCGGTCGTTGTTGAACTGCAGGTAAAAGTTACCGTCAGCTTGCTCATATTATATAATATCGCTGGTATTTTTTTTTTAGCTTTGAGCTTTTATATAGCGCAATATCCACTAAACTTGCTCAAAACGCTTTACAAGGGGTTCCTGGTAGGTGACATACATTAACACTTACCGTTTAAGACGGGACATGACGCCTCTTAGGCGATATTACATTTATTTTTAGGACAGAGACAACGCTGTTGACGGCCAGGTACTCATTTTACGCCTGAGTACGGTGAGAGAATGCGAGTAAAGAGACGTATTCAAGGACTCAACTATGCGCTGAGCAATGTTCGAACCCATGACCTTCCGATCCGAAAGCGAGTGTCATACCACTAGACCACATAGCCGCACATTATAATATCGCGTTTATAAATGAATCAAGATATGACTTCTTATTCTTCTAACCCGATTGTCTTGCGGTGGATGTGCTTTTCAGATCTACGAGAGTAATAAGCAAAAATGAATTTAACAGCTAAAAAAAAAAAAAAGAAAAAAAAACCCCAACAAAATACCAAACACGGAGGAACGTTTCGGGCTCAGAACTCTTCATCAGCCACTAACAACAACAACAACAACAACAACAACAACAACAACAACAACAACAACAACAACAACAACAACAACAACAACAACAATACCAACAACAACAACAAAATAGAAATAAATACATTACTAATTATCTGCTCTGACGTCTATCTGAAATTTAGTAATGTACTTATGTCTTTATTCTTTTTTGTTGTTGATGTTGTTGTTGTTGTTGTTGTTGTTGTTGCTGTTGTTGTTGGCTGAAGAAGGGTTTTGAACCCGAAACGTTCTGTGTTTAGCTATATTCCTCTTTTTAAAAAAACTCTTTATTCAATTTAGTTTATTACTCTTTACAGTCCACAGCTTCTAGCAGCCTAGTATCACTTCAGATTTATGTGCGCCCCCCCCCCCCCAACACACACACACTCACACACACACACACAAACTCATTTCTCAACTATTGTTGTATCATAAAATACAATGATGAACAGAAAAGACAAAGTAGCAAATTAGGGTATTGTTTTTTTTTCTATTGAATGATATTTTACTGAATAATCTTTTTAAAAAATTGGCTAATACAATACACGGAGCTGAATACATATATAATATTCATTTTTTTCTTCCAATTTCTTTATGTGTTTTATGTTGTTGTTGTTCTGATTTCCGGTTGTTGTTGAAATTTTGTTTTAGTTTCGTCGTAGTGTATATTCCTAGTTGGTGCTGAGTTTTAAAGAAATTACGTTTGTCTTTTATGTTAGGGGGAAGGAGGGAGTTTCATTTTTAGCAAGTCGATTGAACTTGTTTTAAAAAAAAAATTTTTTTTTGGTGTAATAATAGGTAGTTTCTAATCGTGTAAAGAATATAGAACTGCCATGGCCTCCTGAAAAAGAATTTATGAATTTCAATTTTACACGCATAAAAATCGCTCGATGAACATTTTGCCCTTTACGTCTATGGCGATGAAATCAGAGGTGTGATCCGCCCAAAATCAAATAAAACATGGGACGCAAAGCTCGTAGTATGCAGACTTCAGAGGTTTGATCGGCCGATCGTGAAAATTCGAGACTTCAGAGGTTTGATCCGCCGACCATCGATAAGTTGAGATAAGAAGAAATCAACCAAAGTCTTATATATTTAAATTACCCTTAATTAATTTTTTAAAAAATGTAAAATCACCTCAATATATTATCACCGTTTTAAAACTGTAGAAAATCCAAATATATTCCTTTACTACGAGGGATAAGGGGCATACATTTTCCAGGGCTGTCTTGTCTCTATCGGATTCAAATAGAATTTCTTTGCGTCCAGTTATTCAAGCTATTCAGTCAAGCAGATAATCAAGTCAACGGTTCTTGTTCTTGCCATCTCCATCTGTGGTTAGTTGGAATTAATTTGGCTCCGACGGACGTCCACATCGATTTTGAACACCCAAGACTTGTTTATAGTGACTATCTAGTTGTTTATAGTGACATGGGTATGTTTATAACATTTGTGACCCATCGTCTCAAAACGGTATTATGTCGGAACGGACCAGATGCTTAAAAGGCTAATTAAATGTTAAGACTGGTCAAAAATATAAATTGTTGGCATTAGCACCCTAAATATGGTATCCATTCTCCTCAATAAAACATACAAACTCAACAGTAGTCTGATATTTGTGGCTATAAATTTAATTTTCAACATCTTAACCATTCCGACTCAATACCGTTTTGAGGAGAAGGGTCACATTCGTAAACAAAGCAACGTGTTTACATTTGTTAAGAAATAACAAATCATGTGATTGATGACCTTGTTGGACGAAAACATGAATGTAGATCGCTCCCATTGAGTGAGTTAATAAAATAAATAAAAAAATTAATTGAGCTTTTATATAGCGCAATACCCACTAGACGTGCTCAAAGCGTTTTACACGGGGTCCCTGGCCAACAGCAACATTTAACATGTAGGACGGGACATGACGCCTGTTAGGCGATATTACAATTTTTCGGACAAAGACAACGCTGTTAACGGCCAGGTACTCGTTTTACACCTGAGTACGGTGAGAGAATGAGTAAAGAGCCTTTTCCAAGGACTCAACTATGCGCCGAGCGCGAGGCTCGAACCCAGGACCTTCCGATCCGAAAGCGAGTGTCATACCACTAGACCACATAGCCGCACAAATAACAAGATTTGAGATATTTTAACAAGATCGGGGTCATTTTAACCAGTCGATATTAATTTGAAGGACGACTTTTCTGGCTAATTTTTTAAATACGTGTTATTCCTGAGTATGATCCGAGCGGGTTTTAACTTTTAACGCCATGATTTAATTGCACGCGTGTGTGTCTGTCTGTGTGTGTGTGTGTGTGTGTGTGTGTGTGTGTATGTATGTGTTTTCGTGTTTGCGTTTTAAAGACGTCAGCATAACTTTAGGTTCGAGTTCCGCCCTCTGTACACTGGGATGACACATTATCTGGACCCTAGCACGGATCTCGTCTTGCAGAATTGGGCCTGCGACACACACGTTTGCCAGATTGTGTTCTCATGAGATATGCCAAAATGGTATGAAAAAAAAGCCAAATGTTCTTGGCGATCCTTTAACTCTTAATAATAATAATAATAATAATAATAATAATAATAATAATATATAATAATAATAATAATAATAATAATAATAATAATAATAATAATAATATATATATATATATTATTGCTAAAATGTATTATAAACAAGTATAAAAAAATGTATATTTTCTTAAAACGCAGCAGTAAAAATAAATTAAAAAATTGTTATATCGCCTAATAGGCGTCATGTCTCGTTCTACATGTTACGTGTTGCTGATGGTCAAGGACCCTTCGTAAAGCGCTTTGAGCACGTTTGGTGGATAATGTGCTATATAAAAGCTAAATTTTTCTCCAATTTATTGGTGAAATTTAATAACTACTATGCCAGTATTATGTTTTGGCGATTAATTGGGTAACATTAATTAATTTTAAGTAAATGTCCAAAAATATAATATGATATACCAAACCCAATTAGTTGATACTAATATTTTGCTAAAAATATATTTAAAAATCATTCACGGTTTATCGAATTTGGCATTGTAAAGCCAAACTGTGACCCCCAGTCTATGATTCTATAGATAGTTCGAAGATGACGTCACTTAGGTCTTTGTTATTGTTTTTGCCATCCGCGTTTGTGAGTTGTTCTCACTAAACTGTATTTACCAGAAAAATAAAAGTTCATGGTTACACATAGTTTGTGTGTTGGTCCGTTAAACTTCCGGATGGCAATGTTGTGAACTCCTTGGCCAAGCGCATTCTATCTATAGACAGTTCGAAGATGACGTTACACAGGTCTTTGTTATTGTTTTTTGCCATCCGCGTTTATGAGTAATGCTCACTGTACTGTATTAACCTGACTATAAACGTTCATGGATACACACAGTTTTGTGTGTTGGTCCGTTATACTTCCGGAAGTATAACTGGCCAACACACAAAACTGTGTGTAACCATGATCGTTTATAGTCTGGTTATTACAGTTTAGTGAGAATTACTCATAAACGCGGATGGCAAAAAACAATAACAAAGACCTGAGTGACGTCATCTTCGAACTATCTATTGCCAAGTCCTTTTCGTGTTGTCTTGCTTTAAAAAAAAAACATAAAAAGAAGAAAGAAAAACAATACCGGAAATAGGGATAAAAATCCATGTATGGACGGATTAGAACTGTCACGCCTTCGATTCTTCCGTTCAAATTTCAGCACAAGTCAATACAGTGCTCGCTGGATTTCAGCACGTCGAAATGTATGCAACACGCCCTACAAAAGGGCACGCAGGAGCTGAGTGAAGTGCGTTACCGAATTTTATCTGTAGAGAGTATGCGCTTGGCTAAGAAGCTCACAACATTGCCATCCGAAAGTATAACGGACCAAAACACAAAACTATTGTGTAACCATAAACTGTTATAGTCTGGATAATACAGTTAAGTGAGAATACGCTTCAACAGTCGTAACGTCACTTCTCTCGTAATGACGCATGGTAACTTAGTAACTGGCTCTAAAAATATACATTATACATCTGATCATGTTTTGACTGTTACACATTCTGATCACAAGACATATGAAAAGTTCTAGTCAGTATGAAGAATAAAAAGTACCGATTTTCTTTGTTTAGAACCACGATGGCCACGTTGCTAGGCGACGTGACATCAGACTATTGAATCCAGTTACTCATCAACAGTGGATGGCAAAAAACAATAACAAAGACCCGAGTGATCTCAACTTCATTCTATCTATAGTATATAATAAATCGTTTCCTCCCAGGAATGGGGGGGGGGGGGGGGGGGGGGGTGTTCTCTCTCGAGCGCGCTAGAGTGGACACAAGTGTAAAGTAATGTAGGATTTTTACATACTTATTGCATGTACTAAAATCATGAGTTATCCCCAAATCACCAGTTATTTCTAGTTGTTTTATAAAATGTATACAAAATATACTACTGAATATAGACTTTCTCTCTCTCTCTCTCTCTCTCTCTCTCTCTCTCTCTCTCTCTCTCTCTCTCTCTATTTATATATATATATATATATATATATATATATATATATATATATAAACAAAGTAACCAAATATCGCTTATGATCTTTATCACACCCGAACTGCACTCATGCTTTTCAATAGATACATATTCATTTTATTACTCATCGTAGTTTATGTTAATTTATTGCTTCGTGTAAAACCAGGTTTTGAGGGGTTGTTGCTCTTTTGGTTGTTTAATGAACATGTTAATAAGACCATAAATCTAATACCGTAAATGATAATAACAGCGAGGATTTGACACAAACTCATAAATTTGCTGTTAAAAAAGAACCCACATTAAATAAAGAATTGGCTAGAATACGTGTGGCTATGTGGTCTTGTGGTAAGACACTCGAGCCTCACTCGGCGCATAGTTGAGTCCGCGGAGAAGGCTCTTTACTGACATTTTCTCGGCATACTCAGGTGGCCTTTAACAGCGTTTTTTCTGTCCAAAAAAAGTATGATATCGCCTAACAGGCGTCATTGTGTCCAGTCCTACATGTTAAATGTTGCTGTAGCTGTTTGGCCAGAGACCTCTTGTAAAGCTCTTTGAGCACGTTTAGTGGATATTGCTCTATCTAAAAGCTCAAGAAAGAAGAAAAAAATAGTCGCCCTAGTGTGCTCGTGGAATCTATATAATATGTAGATTCCAAGAGCACACTATCATTGCACTTAGTTTTAGATCACCTAAAGGTGTCATCCAGACACAAGCACAGGTCCCCACTAAGAGGAATATACTCAAATGTTTACAAATCATATATAATATGTAAAACAAAACATAATACAGTGTTCCGTATTTGAACTAATTCCCCTTTGTCTTACTTTTTCCTCAAGTCCTTTTAATCGTACATCGAGAATGTTTTTTACTATCAAATTTCCTTTCCCCTATATTGCGATTATTATCCTGCGGTGTCCATCTGAGCGCTGTTATTTTGGGATTGCTGCCTCCCTCCCTCGACAAACATAGCCAATCCATCTCCATCTTCTTGATTTGACTGTTTCAGAAATGGGTGGTCATGTCAGCTTTTTGTAGAAGATCTTTAGTTGATATTTTTGTTTGTTGGGCCAAAACATTTGGAAAAATATTATCATAATGAACAATTAGATTTGGTTCATCAAAGAATGTTCATGATATGTCAATATTATTAGACAAATCGATATGAACGATGGGAAGCCGACTGAAGTGATCATGCTAGAAGTCCAGGATTTTCAGATCAATGATAGTTCATCAAAGAATGTTCATGATATGTCAATATTATTAGACAAATCGATATGAACGGTGGGAAGCCGACTGAAGTGATCATGCTAGAAGTCCAGGATTTTCAGATCAATGATAGTTCATCAAAGAATGTTCATGATATGTCAATATTATTAGACAAATCGATTTGAACGGTGGGAAGCCGACTGAAGTGATCATGCTAGAAGTCCAGGATTTTCAGATCAATGCATGCATCCAATCATTCCATATGTGGTAATCAGATCGAATGAGACGCCCACCAGGAAGAGGGCACTTAAGCGTGAAGAGGGGAAGAGGAAAGGAATTAATAAGGTCTTATATAGAAGAAGAAGAGGATAAAGATTTATTTCATGACGCTCGGTTGCAGTCTTTATGTTTATATATATATATATATATATATATATATATATATATATATATATATATATATATATAATTATATATAATACACACATATAAAAACATAAATATATATATCTCATAATTATACCTGAAATGTTATATAATATATTCAGTATAATTATTATCAACTTCTACAGTATTGTTTCGAGCATTCGCTCTCATAGGAAGTGAAAGTGAAAGTAGATTCTTGTGTTTATCGTACTGTTTCGGCTTCGCGTTTATGGTAGTTCGTAATCTCATAAAAGGTGTTTGTTTCTATGTCTGCATGAAGATGTAAGTTCGTTTCTTCTATTGAATGTTGCCATGTTCGGTTTTGTGATGATGTAGAATTTATTATATTTTCCCTATGTATAATATTATCATTAAAGTTTTGTTGTTATATAAAATATAAAAAAATATTATATATAATAAAAGTCTAGTTGTTTTATAAAACACTAACATATGTTAAATCTCATTAAAACCTAGTTGATTTTTAAAATACTAAAATATATTTATATATCATGAAAGCCTACTTGTTTTTTAAGTACTAAAAATAATTGATATATCTTTAAAACCTAGTTTTTGTAAAAAAAAAAATAATCTAAAAACAAATTATATATTATTAAATCCTAGTTGTTTTAAAAATACTAAAAAATCATAAGCTTCCTACTGCGATAGTGACGAAGTGGACTTATTTGCAGGTCTGATAACCCACTCCCTTATATGCTCATTGTTGTTATGGAAATCTCAACAAACAAACAAAACAAAAAAGCCTCAAAATATTGTCCATTACAAAAATGTTAAATTAAGCCCATAAGTGGGTTTGGATGTCAGACCTGCATATATACACACGTCGGAAAATAACATTGAATTAATATGCAAATTGGATGATGTGTATATTATAATAAAGTGCCAGATAAAACAGGCAAAGAATTACAAGAGGATATTATTATTCCCACACAGCCCCTTCCACAACCTCCCCCCCCCCCGCCCACCTCCAAACCTGGACAGATTTCATTAACGTGGGAACCTCGTACCTCGGATCTCTTGATAAACGATGTTTGTTTACTGTTTGTTTTTATGTTTAAGACCTTCGGGGTTTCGACCAATGGCGCTATTATTATTATTATTATTATTATTATTATTATTATTATTAGTAGTAGTAGTAGTAGTAGTAGTAGTAGTAGTAGTAGTAGTAGTAGTAGTAGTAGTAGTAGTAGTAGTAGTAGTAGTAGAACTATTATTATTATTATTATTATTATTATTATTATTATTATTATTATTATTATTATATCATCATTCATCATCATCATTATTATTATTATTATTATTATTATTATTATTATTATTATTATTATTATTATTATTATTACAATTATTATTATTATTATTATTATTATTATTATTATTATTATTATATTATTATTATTATTATTATTATTATCATTATTATTATTATTATTATTCAAGTACTCATGACCTTAAGAAGTGTTCCGCCCTCATTTTGCATTGATCTCCACCTTTTCAAACATTATTAAAATTCATTTGTTGTAAAATATTAAGGCCAACAAACAAACAACAAAACCCCTGCATTTTAATCAGTAAACTGCCGTACTCTCCAAAAAACTCGTATCTTAAAAATTTGGCCATAAAACTCGCCCTTCCATTATCGACCTATTTAAATGACACTCATCGTTGCAGAAACTCTCAAACCTGAGAAATCGCGATGTCCCTAGATTGAGAGTATTTTATCAAGATGAGGGTAATTTAAATCGATCGATATTAATTGAAGGACGAATTTTCTGGCCAAATTTTTAAATAGGAGTTTTTCTAGAGTAAGGCTGTTAAGTTGGTTGACATGTGACACACCAATAAGAAATGGGAAAGGCCTTTGTTATGTGTTGTGTGCTGGATACCGGCCTTTGTTTAGAATTAATACACAGATAATACACAAACTGCACTGCTTGACATGTATGAATGCCAAGTTCAATAATATTATATAGTTATTTAATACTGTATGTGCGTGTATGTGTGTGTGTGTGTGTGTGTGTGTGTGTGTGTGTGTGTGTGTTTGCGTTTGGATTTCATTTGGATGGGGGATGTTATTTGTTTGGTTTTGCTTGTGTGTGTGTGTGTGTGTGTGTGTGTGCGCGCGCGCTTGTGTGTTTGGATTACATTTGGGCGGGGATGTTGTTTATTTTTGTATTGCTTTTTGACGATTCTCCTTACCCTAAAAAATTTTAAAAATCTATAAAAATAAGTAGTCCCAGGTTTGAGAGCTTTTGACAAGGTCATTTTAATCGATCGATACTTGAAAGACGATCTTTCTGACTTAAATTTTTAAAAATGTGAATTTTTGTAGCGGTAACAGTAACATTTACGATTGTTAGAATTTGTCACTCAATCCAAAACCATAACCAGTTGATAGTTTTAACTCTCTCCTTACCGGCCAGTTTCAGAATTTTCCCCAAAACTTCACCCCCCCCCCCCCCTCCCTACACAAAAATAGATTTGACTTACTCAAACAGAAGATTAATAAGTACATTCTATGCATAATATATTGTTCATCAAAATGAGCTCTACAAAACAGTAACAAATTTTTATGGCTATAATAAACAAATTTTCTTCATAGCTTATGAGAATCAGGAATAATCAGATGAGAAAGTTGTTGGTGGCATCGTAACGAATGTGACGATTTTCCTGTAGTTGGTAAGGAGAGGGTTAAGGAAAAGAAATATGCATGCTGGTGTGTAATCATATATAGTCTTCAAACGTGTGACTCATTGATTGTGTCAATATGGCGTTATGTATGAGCTCGGCGCATAGTCGAGTCCTTGGAAAAGGCCCTTTACTCACATTCTCTCACCGTACTCGGGTGTAAAATGAGTACCTGGCCGTTGACAGCGTTATCTCTGTCCGAAAAACTAATGTCCCAAATTTTTTTTTTGTGATATCGCCTAACAGGCGTCATGTAACGTCCTACACGTTAAGTGTTGCTGTTGGCCAGGGACCCATTTTAAAGCGCATTGAGCACGTTTAGTGGATATTTCTCTATATAAAAGCTCAATTTGATTTATTGTATGAGTGGTATATATTTCTTTTAATTGAGCACTTATATTGCGCAATAAGCACTAAAGTGCTCTAAGCGGTTTACAAAGGGGTCCCTAGTCTATCGCAAGGTACTTTCCCACCAGATCTAACAGACCCAGATACCCTAGGCAGGAAAGTCCGGAAATAATATAAATCTAAACCTCACTCCGGAAAGATCGCGGTCCCCTCGCTTGTGAAACGAGTGCTTTATCAACGGAGCTATCAGGACACCCTATATTATAGTATAATATTATTACATGAGACATGGGGCAGCGTGGCTCAGTGGTACGGTCTTTGCTTCCTACCCGAAAGGTACCGAGTTCAATCACCCGCTGCTGCGTTGTGTGGTCTCGAGCAAGTCACCTCGCCCTAGCTCACTTTGCGGCCCTACTTTGCAGCTGACGCCTGGGTTATTCCAATTTTCCCTTGGAATAGACCCTAAAGACAAATTTCCCCATGGGGATGAATAAAGGGAATTTTATTTTATTTATTTTTAATATGTTCAGGTGTTTTGCATAGTTTAATAATCGGGTGAAGCCCAGTTGTTTGTTAACGATTTATTGAAAATTTATTGAAAAGTTTCTTAATACTGTTCAATGTCTTGTCGCTGTATTTTGTTGTTAATGGAAATTAAATTGAAGGAAGTCACCTAGTGCATGGGACGAACGAGTCAGTTTTGCCATTGAGATGCAAAATTGCCTGAGGGGTTCAAAGTGGGAAAATTCCAAGCCCTTAAAAAAACTGAATTTTAATTACCTTTTCGCGTATGCCATTTGCATATTAATATTATAATTTTTTTTAATGAGGCTGTTTCAGACGGTCCTTTTCTTAAGATTCGCCGCAAAATTAGCTCAGTTGATAGAGCGCTCGCTTCACACATTGCATATTGACCAAGTTCGATCCCGAGTTTCTGACCCCTCTGTGCACGTATCATTAAATGGGTAGCTAGGTCTGTTAGATCTGGCGGAAAGTACTTTGTGATAGACGAGGGTCATATTCAAAGGGTAGCAAGCCATTGCTATTGTTTGTTCCACGCCACAGAAACGCGGAAAATTCCTGCTCCACAGGCCTCATGGCTACTACGAAGACCAACTAACTTATTTGGTAAAAATATGTAAAATATTCGTTTCCACCATTTCTACTTGTTGAATGATTTAACATAAACAAAAAAAAACAACAAAACAACAAATAACGCTTAGAATTTAGCACGAAAAGTATAGCGGAAGTAGATTCTCACAAGGTTAAAAAAAGTTCGGACAAAGTTTTGAAACCCCTCTTGGACCCGGAATCTTCTCAGTCACAATGTAATACCTCCATCATTACTCGGCCACGTATCTTCATCACCTTCTCTCCCCCCCTCCCCCTCCCCCCCCCCCCCCCCCCCCCCCCCCCCCCCCCCCTTTCGCCCAGCTTGAGGTTATTGTTATGTAAAATAATATTCCACATGTTGACTCATACACTTAAACACGGAGGTCACCTTAACCTATCCCAAACATATAAGGAAGAACGGCCAACCACCGCCTGGGTCACCGATAACTTGTGATGCCAAATAATTAAACTAGTGAACTGCCTGCCGTATTCTGAAAAAAAAATATAATAACAAATCATATTTAAAACTTTGGCCAGAAAACTCGTCCTTCAAATATTGATCGACTTAAATGACTCTTTATCTTGGCAAAAACTCTCAAAACTGGAACGCCGCGAAGTCTTCAAGGAATCCCAGGTTGGAGAGTTGGAGATTACTGAAATCGATCTATATTTGAAGGACGAGTTTTCTGGCCAAATGTTTAAATACATGTTGTTTTTTTTTCTAGAGTACGGCAGTTTACTGGCTAAGCGTAAATCCAATCGGGTGTTACCAGGGCTGCACACAAGAGACTGTTGATTGGAACTAAATAATTTAAGCCACTGTCGGGTCTGGGCATCGTCTCGTTACATGTGAGGCAGGGCCCCCCTAGATTTGACGAATGAGGAATTCATGACCAGGGGCTGATTGAACAATGGCGTTAAATTTGGCATAATGTGTGACCTTTCGTCCCAATACGGTGTTCTGTCACGCACGGCGAGCCAGATGTCAAAAGACGTTGTTTTTAGGGGCAGCGTGGCTCAGGTCGTACCGATTCCGATCACCCGCCGTCGCTGCGCTTGTGCGGCCTTGAGCAAGTCAGTCACCTCGCCCAGGTCAATTTGCGGCGCTTCCCAGTGGCTGACGCCTGGGTTACTCCGGTCTTCCCTGGAAATAAACCCTAGAGACAAATTTCCCCTCATGGGGTTATTAAAAAAAGGGATTTTTATTTATTTATATTTTAAAAAAATTATATTACATGTTGTACTGACCATGAATGTATTAGACGAACACTGTTGCCTTCAATAATAGGGCATTTATTAGTCCTTTTCGGTGGTTTTTTTTTGGACCTCCCATTGTGGGCAGGTCACTTGCTGTCTTCTATCCCCCCTATCCATATCTGTTTTCTGAGTTGCTCTCTGTCTTTGTCTTGGAATGGGATTCTTTGGTTTTGTCCTGGCCCTTTTCTGAGAAAGAAACTGTCAAAGTTACAGTGTTAGTTTTTCTTTCCTTGTACATTATCAATATGAGTTATATATTTTCGTTTTGAAGACAATATCTTGTAGACATTTGGGCGAATTCCATTTCGTGGGATCATCATGTGATGATGTCCGGATGAGACTTTTAAGTGATCTCAAACTAAATACATTGATGGTGTGCTCTTGGAATCTAATCTGTTTCCTATTTGAACTATTTCCCCTTGTCTTCCTTTTTCTTTTATGCTTCTAATTGTAATTCTTAAAACTTATTGACTATCCATTTTCTTCCTTTTTCCTGGCTCTCATATGACCTTTATTATTCCCAAGCCCCAGAAAACTCGTAAAACAAAACAAAACAAACATCAGTGTAAACAATAAAAAATGGCATGTCTAATCACAAGTCTTAATGAATATTCTGTGTGTGTGTGTGTCACTGGGCCTTGGTAAATAACGTTGTGTGTCAGGCAATTGCCATTGAGTGGTCATGTTGCCTGGCCCTGAACTTGCATTGTTTTGAAGATTGTTGTTAGGCTGTTCTGGCTGTGAGATGATGTTTTGTATGTTTGTATGTTTGGCATTGCAGATGTATTTTACTTTGATGGTTGATTTTTTTTTTTGATAATAGGGTGTAGGATGTTGTCTCGTGGGAAGCAATTTTGAAGTCGGTTGAAGAATTTAATGCCAATAGAGGTTGTCATGTTCTTTGGCGTTTGTTTTGTATGTGTGGGGATGTTCTCTTCTTCTTCATATTTTGGTTTGTATGCGTAGCCACTTTTTATGTAGTGCGGCTATGAGGTCTTGCGGTAGGACACTCTCTTTCGGATCGGAAGGTCTTGGGTTCGAGCTTTGCTCGGCGCATAGTTAAGTCCTTGGAAAAGGCTCTTTGCTCACATTCTCTCTCCGTCCTCAGGTGTAAAATGAGTACCCGGCCGTTAACAGCGTTGTCCCTGTCCGAAAAAAAAATTGTATTGTCGCCTAATAGGCGATGTCCCATGTCCCATATGACATGTTAAGTCTTGCTGTTGGCCAAGGACCCCATGTAAAGCGCTTTGAGCATGTTTAGTGGATATTGCACTATAAAAAAGCTCAACATTTTAATTTTAGTACATCTGTGTCACCCTTCCCCTGCCCCCCCCCCCCCTCCTCCCCACAGTGACCTTTTCAACTCGCCCCTCCCCCTACTGTTCCACTACAACGTTCTACTACTACTACTACTACTACTACTACTACTACTACTACTACTACTACTACTACTACTACTACTACTATTATTATTATTATTATTATTATTATTATTATTATTATTATTATTATTATTATTATTATTACTACAACTTCTAGAACTTATTCTATTACTACTACTTCTTCCAATATTACAATTATGATATGTCTTTTATTTTCCATTATTTTCTAGTAGATTCCTTCACACGCTGA
>NC_088360.1:108980663-109015663 GCF_034508935.2 Berghia stephanieae
AATTGTAAAAGTAAAAAAAAGGAGAAAAGTGAGATGGATAGAAAAGAGCTGAAGAAGGTTTGGAATTGAAATGATGCGAGGGGGTTGGGGGTAGGAGGAGGATGGGGGTGGGGGGGGGGGGGGGGGCGGCAGCTAGCAGGGGTTAACGGAAATTACTCTGGCTGTTCTTCATTACAGTTCGGATCGATATGTGCGAAAACATTGTAATGTCTTTGGGGGGAGCATTTGGGTAGGGGTTGTGTGTGTATGTGTGTGTGTGTGAGTGTGTGTGTGTATGTGTGTGTGGGGGGGGGGGAGGGGGAAGGGGGAAGCTTGATGATGATAATGGTGAGTAGTTTTATAGAAGAGGGGTGGATTGGGGGGGGGGGGGATGGAGGGGAGGGGAGGGGGGGGGGGTGTGATGAGAATTAGTTATGTTACGTCGGGAACAAATTGCATTGGCCATTTATCCGGAAAGAAGGCAGTTGACGCATGAAGACGTATAGGTACTGCATTACTCTGGAAAACCCCATATTTTAAAATTTGGCCAGAAAACTCGTCCTTCAAATTTCGATCGATTTAAATGACCCTCATCTTGGAAAAACAAACAAACACACACACACACATACAAACCTGGGACATCGCGAAGTATGAGGGTTTTTTTTTTTTGTTTTGCCAAGATAAGGGTCATTTAAATCGATCGATATTTGAAGGACGAGTTTTCTGGCCAAATTTTAAAATATGGGTTTTTGCAGAGAATTGTTGTATACTGGTTATTCACTATTATTATTTTCTTTTTTATCTTTATGCCTCTTGTACTTCATTTCATCGTCGTGAAATTTCCTCTTTACTTAGAAAGATAGATCGTTCGAAGATGACGTCACTCAGGTCTTTGTTATTGTTTTTTGCCATCCGCGTTTATGAGTAATTCTCACTGAACTGTATTAACCAGACTTATAAACGATCATGGTTAAACACAGTTTTGTCTGTCGGTCCGTTATACTTCCGGATGGCAATGTTGTGAACTTCTTAGCCAAGCTCTTACTATCTATACTATGTCGTGATTGACTGCAAGGAGGGAAGTTACCGACAAGATCCCCACTCCCCAACTTACGTGATAACGAGCATTTATATTGTATCGGAAGTCCCAGGTTTGATTTTTTTTTTATTTTTTGCAAGAGCAAGATGAGGTTCATCATAATATTATTCGATACGAGTTTTCTAACCCACATTCTAAATACTATCAGTGGGGTAACTTTGCCTCAAGGGGAAGCTTTGCCTCTGTGAATTTGGAGCATTTTGAGTCGTCTCACTCAGCTTTGTTGTTGTAGTTATTGTACTCGTTAAAAGACTTTAAACTTTATCAAAGGAAATAATTGCCACAGAAATAGGAGTAGTAGTAGTAGTAGTAGTAGTAGTAGTATAGTAGTAGTAGTAGTAGTAGTAGTAGTAGTAGTAGTAGTAGAAGTAGTAGTAGTAGTAGTAGTAGTAGTAGTAGTAGTAGTAGTAGTAGTAGTAGTAGTAGTAGTAGAAGTAGAAGTAGTAGTAGTAGTAGTAGTAGTAGTAGTAGTAGTAGTAGTAGTAGTAGTAGTAGTAGAAGTAGACGTAGAAGTAGTAGTAGTAGTAGTAGTAGTAGTAGTAGTAGTAGTAGTAGTAGTAGCGTATGGCTACACCTCCAAATGAATTTCGTCAAACCAGCTTTTAAAGTCTTCCTCCGCCCTAAGGATGGTTTCGTAGCCACCTTCAAGTTTAGTGACTGGACAGTTGAGGACGATGTGATCGCTGGTCTCTGGGGCTGCCTGACATTTCTGGCAGGTATCACTGTTTCCAAATTTCCATCTGCACATATTTGATGCAGTTAAGAGGCGGTTTGAGGAAATCCAGTATTTCCTGGCGGTATTGGCCACAGAACTGAACTAGACCTAACTCTTTTTGGTCCAAAATTCAAGAGGCAAAGTTTCCCCTTGATGCAAATTTACCCTAGTTGACGTTACGTATTTGAGAGTTTGGACGTATAGATAGTATGCGCTTGGCTTAGAAGATCACAACATTGCCATCCGGAAGTATAACGAACCGACATACAAAACTGCGTGTAACTAAACTTTTATAGTCTGGAAGATACAGTTTAGTGAGAATTACTCATAAACACGGATGGCAAAAGCCAAATACAAAGCCGGAATGACGTTATCTTCGTTCTATCTATAGATAGAATGACGTTGACATCACTCAGGTCTTTGTTATTGGTTTTTGCCATCCGTGTTTATTAGTAATTTACACTAAAGTGTATTTATTAACCAGAAAGAAGCGATCAAGGTTACACAACATTGTTTTGTGTGTAGGACCGTTATATTTCCGGACGGCAATGTTTTGAGTTTCTTAGCCAAGCGCACAGCGAGCGTCTCGATATATGGAATTTCAAATATTGCACTGCATGCCTGATTTACTCTCCTTGCCTTTACCTACGCTCTGATATTTCCTCAAAGTCATGCAAGCATCGTTTCACTTCTGGAAAAATAAACTGAAAATCTTGTGAACCTCAAATCAAGAGCGTGTTTGTGTATACACAAACCAAAACAAACCACAAAATGCCGTGTTCGCGTAACATCAGCAGGTTGAGTATTGTCTGAACTTTCTCGTTCCGATGTTTGTTTTAATCTGATGTCTTTGAGTCACACTCACACTTATCGTTACCTGACGAAATGTAATTTGAAACTTAGGTTTGCGGTCGGGGAAACAGAAGTGTTGAAATCATTGTAAAATGTACATTGTATTACTTAACTTAGATAGATAGATAGATAGATAGATAGATAGATAGATAGATAGATAGATAGATAGATAGATAAATAAATAGATAGATAGATAGATAGATAGATAGATAGATAGATAGATAGATAGATAGATAGATAGAGAGAAGATAGATAGATAGATAGATAGATAGATAGATAGATAGATAGATAGATAGATAGATAGATAGATAGATAGATAGATAGATAGAGAGAGATATATATATATAGATAGAGAGAGAGAGATAGATAGATAGATAGATAGATAGATAGATAGATACGGAGAAAGAAAGAGAGAGTGTGTGTGCATGTGTATGTGTGTGTGTGTGTGTGAGCGTTTTTGTGTAAAAAGAGAGACAAGGAGAAAAGGAGGAAAGAGGGGAAAGAGATCGAGAGAGAGTGTGTGTGAGAGAGAGAGAGAGAGGGGGGAAGAGAGAGTGAGAGCGAGAGAGAGAGAGAGAGATAGATAGATAGATAGATAGATAGATAGAGAGAGAGAGAGAGAGAGAGAGAGAGAGAGAGAGAGAGAGAGAGAGAGAGAGAGAGAGAGAGAGAGAGAGAGAGAGAGACAAACTGAGTTGAAGGCAAGCTGTATCGAACCACGATATAATTTCGTTATCCAAATATTTGTTCTTTTCGTGGGAGTGTTTGTACTTTCCGTGTAGATGAAGTGTGGGGGTCTGGAATGAATAGATGGATGTGTAGATATCACGAAGGTTTGATGGATGGGTGGATGGGTGATTGGATGGATGGATGGATGGATGGATGGGTGATTGTATAGAGGGATGGGTGGATGGATGGATGGATGGATGGCAGCATAGATGAATGGATTGATGGATAAATTGATGGATGGGTCGATGGATGTATGGGTGGATAAATGGATGGATAGAGGGATGTGTGGATGGATGGATAGATGGATGATTGCATAGATGAATGGATGGATGGATAAATGGATGGATGGGTCGATGGATATATGGGTGGATAAATGGATGGATATAGGGATGGATGGATGGATGGATGGATGGATGGATGGATGATTGCATAGATGAATGGATGGATGGATGGTTGATTGAATAGTTGGACTGACGGTTGGTTCGACCAATGAATGTCACTGCCATTTTATCATAGTCTGATTGATGGAATTGCAATGGTAACAAGAATTATTCGGCTCGTGAAGAGGAAGAGGTCATGACGACGAAAATTTGATTATCAAGACAAAAACACACCGTCTTGCTGGGCGCTTTTATCGATTACTTAGTTCTAGAAACCGTGACAATGTCCTTTTATCACTACTTTAGACTGCTAGTAGCCATTCTCGGCCATTATTCTCGTAGATTAGATTTCTGTCACTGTTCTTATTGATTCGAAAATAAGGCAGTCACAGCTTCGTTTGTCACGGCCCTTGTCATTCGAAAATAATGGATTATTTTATTTATTAACTTATTTTATTTTTATTTATTTTTATTTGGGGGGGGGGGGATTAATAGACTCCATTTTTCGTGACTTTGACCTAAATATCGCGTTGCGTCTTCTCCAAAGCGGAGAAATCAATCTTACTGTTTTTTTCAACACGACAGATTTTGAGATAAACTGTGGGTGGCTCTGTGGGATATAATTAACCAGTAGATTTTGGACCAATCAAAACATGGGATTTGTGACACACCTTCACACTTGCTCGGTCGAACCGTGGCCATCCTTATGTAACTTTACGAAGGCCACGGTCGAACATCGTTGAATGTTTATAGATAGTATGCGCTTGGCTAAGAAGCTCATAACATTGCCATCCGGAAGTATAACGGACCAACGCACAAAACTCTGTAACCATTAACTTTTATAGTCTGGTTAATACATTTAAGTAAGAATTACTCATAAACGCGGATGGCAAAAACAATAACAAAGACCCGAGTGACGTCAACTTCGAGCAATCTTTCATTTTATTGTTTTGATGCTGCCAAACACGATTTTCTCGATCATATTATAAACGTTTAAATTTACACATAGTTTTCTGTGTTGGTTCTATTGATGAAGCGGTTTTACTTAGACACATACCATCGATAGTAAAACCCGTGAAGTTCGCGATGTTAATCAGTCACTGCCATTGTTTACATTATGACGACTGTCCGAGAGGCGTGATTATCAAAGTGTCTATTAGTTTCCACGATGGATTAGAAGTTAATAGGATTCAATTCTCTGATGTCACGTCCGCCCAGCAACCAGCAGCTTGGTTCTAAATAAAGAAAATTGGTACTTTCTATTCTTCATGTTGGCTAAAAAATTTTCACATTTCATGTGATCAGAATGTATAAAAGTCTAAACATGATCAGATTTATAATCTTTTTCTCCTCTGGATACCCTTTTATGCTTGTCGGAGAAGTATTTCATCTCGCCGGTGATGGAGATAATGGCGTCCGCCATTGTTCCGATAGTTTAGAACCAGCTACTATGTGTCATTATTAGGAGAGTGACGTCACAACTGTTGAACCCTATTCCATATCACAATCAGTCATCAAAAATTGCTGTGTTCTGTTAAAGAGCAGTGATCGTGGTCAACGACACAAATTGGTCAATAAGTGATTGGAGTTTCTCTGTGTTTGAATACGACCCGGCTACTGATTTTACTGCTGGTGTCTCCAGATCATCAGACAGAAAACCAAATAGACCATGTCATGGTGAGACTACGGTACAGAAGCTCATTACTAGATGTACGAGCTAGACGAGGCGCAGACATTGGTTCAGACCATCACCTTACTGTTGCAAAGATCATGATTCGACTGTCAGCAAGAAATAAATTTGAAAACCCTAGAGTCACATAATTTGATATCAACAAGCTGAAACAACCAGAAATTTTTAAGACGATTTAAATTACCCTCGTCTTGGCAAAAAAAAAAAAGAACAACAACCAAAACCTTTTTGCCAAGATGAGGGTCATTTAAATCGGTCAATATTTGAAAGACTAGTTTTCTGCCAAATTTTTAAATATGGATTTTTTTTTGTCCGAGTACGGCGGCGTAGTTGTTACTTTACTTCGTGCTGACTGAACATAATACTATTGTAACGCTGTATCGTTTCTACGATGCTCAGCCGCCCGTTGAAATATTTACGTTGTACGCGCCACTGATGAAGCTGTAATTTCATATTAACCAGTTAATACATTGGAACAAACTCTTTATTAAAAATTTGGCCAGAAAACTCGTTCTTCAAATATCGATCGATTTAAATGACCCTCGTCTTTGGAAAAATTCTCAAAATTTATATTCTTGAAGGCTTCGCAAAGTCCCAGGTTTTAGAGATATTGCCCAGATTAAGGTCATTTATATCATTCAATATTATCTGAATGACGAGTTTTCTGTTTCTGGCCAAATTTTTACATACGAGTTTTTCCCGGAGTGTTGCAGTTTCCTGATTAATATAATATAATTTATGCTTCATTGAGCGGTTTTATCGGGCTGAAGTCCCAACTTCCCCCAGCATTATTTCATTATCATTCAGACATAGGCGATCACTATCTGGACGACACAATTATATTCACATTAATTCATAATAATAATAATAATAATAATAATAATAATAATAATAATAATAATAATAATAATAATGAAATGATAATGATAATGATAATAATAATGATAATAATAATAATAATAATAATAATAATAATAATAATAATAATAATAATAATAATAATAATAATAATAATAATGATGATGATGATGATAATACTGATATATTTCTATGTAGCTAGTCCTTTATTTGGGGTCAGATGACTAAACATTACCATTTTTTGGTGTTGCGTTATAAGCTGCTCGTTTAAAAAGCTATGAAATATCCTCATGGTTTCAGCCGACGTGTACAAATATTAAGGTCTGACATTCGAACCCACTTATGGGCCGAGTTTAACATTGTTGTAATGGACAATATTTTGCGTTATTTTTTTGAGATTTCCATTACAACAAAGAATCCATTAGGAATTGGGTTATCAGACCTGAAAATAAGTACACGTCGGTTTCAGCGTTTTCAGATTTCAAAAACCATTTTAGAGGTTTGAATAAATTTGCATATTATGTTAAGCCGTCCTCTGAAAAAAAAAACACATTTTAAAAATTTTGGCCAGATACCTCGTCCTTCAACTATCGATCGATTAAAATAGATTTTAGCCTATCAAAATCTCTCAAACTTTGGACGTTCCTGACGCCCAGGTTTGAGAGTTTTGGCCAAGATGAGGGTCATTTTAATTGGTCGATATTTGAAGGACGAGTTTTCTGGCCAATTTTTTTTCTTCTTCAGAATACGTCAGTAATGACTTTAGCATGAAAAGAGAGGAGGGATTGTGTTTGCATATCGCTCGACTACCCAGCATTTTCCGACCAGTTTATTCTCCATCGGTATATTTTCATCTCTCTCTCTCTCTCTCTCTCTCTCTCTCTCTCTCTCTCTCTCTCTCTCTCTCTCTCTCTCTCTCTTTCTCTCTCTCTCTCTGAAAAAAAATAAACATTATGCCTTCCGAACAAGAATCATAAGATATCGTCGCCTTGGCATTCCACGAGGAAATATAATCTAAAAATACTGGTGCTCCAAGCTCGAAGAAATGAATAACAATGTGAAATTAATTGAATGTAAGGTTCAATGTAATATACGAAAACATATAAATTGGACGTTTCGGGTTTCCCCTTTATCAACAAAACAGGATAAATGAAAACTTCAGACGAATGAGATAATGTGGTAGGCAAAGGAATATAGATAATCCATCAAACAAGAGGTCTGATGTCAACGGGAATCACCCATATTGTCCAAGTGAGCAATAAATTGGGAGTTAATAATATTGCCCAATTAAAAAAAAAAACAACAATATGAAAGTGCCTGAACCGGGGCTCGAACCCGGGACCTTCCGAGTGACGATACAATACCACCACTCGGCCACTTCGCCCCTCCCCCCTCACACACACACACACACACATATATAATATATATATAGACACACACACACACACACACACACACACACACACAGACAAATACTATGAGGATTTCATTTTAAAAAAAAATTTGAGTGACACCTCACAAGCTAGTAAAAGGCGTTCTCGTCTATACAGATATTATTTACCCTCTCAACGGCGACATGAAAATCCTGGGTCAATAACTTTTTGTGTTTTGAGGGCGACCGAGTTCGTCCCTCGTCAATTTTACTTTCGCCAGATTAAAAAAAAAAAAAGACAGTCACATATTATGACACTCACTCGCCTTCGGATCGGAAGGTCTTGGGTTCGAGTCCAGGTCTATGCGTCTATGCGTCTCACCGTACTCAGTGGGTAAAATGAGTACCTATCTAGGCGTTACCAACGTTGTCTCTGTCCGAAAAAAAAATGTAATATTGTTAAATATTGTTCTTGGCTTGGGACCCACTGTAAAGCGCATGGAGTGCGGTAAGTAGATATTGGCCTATTTAAATTGCTCAAAAGATTTTTGTATCTTTCTTTTTCTATTTTTTTTTTTATTTATAGAAAACTTTTATTATTGGGAGACAGAGTGGGGGCCTTTTATCCTTCCATTATAGATAGTATGCAGATGACGTCACTCAGGCCTTTGTTATTGTTCTTGCCATCCGCGTTTGTGAGTTGTTCTCACTAAACTGTATTAACCAGACTATAAAAGTTCATGGTTACACAGAGTTTGTGTGTTGGTCCGTTATACTTCCGGATGGCAATGTTGTGAACTCCTTGGCCAAGCGCATTCTATCGATTATCAAGACTATAGATAGAATGCGCTTGGCTATCTATAAACGTTCATGGTTACACACAGTTTTGTGTGTTGTTGCGTTTTACTTCCGGATGGCAATGTTGTGAGCTTCTTAGCCAAGCGCATACTATCTATATTATTTTAACGATGGCTAATGGCTTCGGTCCATCTCGTCGTCTGTGCTACGGTCTTTCTCGCCTATGGTAATGACGCAGTTTTTATAGCTTGAGTAAATATCCGTTACACACACAAACACACATGAACACACATAAACACGGGCCTGTGTCATAGCAATCTTGAGGGCATTGACCTGCATGCATATTGAACACGATAAGCATGCACTTTGCACGCATCATGACTAGAGCAAAGATAGAAGCTCACACTGATGTGCACATAAACAAAGTACTTAGTTTGAGATCACCTAAAAGAGATAGAAAGCAGATAGATAGATAGATAGATAGATAGAGAGAGAGAGAGAGAGAGAGAGAGAGAGAGAGAGAGAGAGAGAGAGAGAGAGAGAGAGAGAGAGAGAGAGAGAGATAAGTGTGTGTGTGTGGGGGGGGGAGTTAGACAAAGAGAGAGGAGGGGGGAGAGAGAGATAGAAGAGGGAGAGAGAGATAGAAGAGGGAGAGAGAGAGAGAGAGAGAGAGAGAGAGAGAGAGAGAGAGAGAGAGAGAGAGAAATAGTTTATGTTGTTTTTTTTCTTTTCTAGAAGTTAAATAAAACATTTTCTAAAGTAAGAAAATAAAAAATAAAATCCCTGATCATTTTAGAATTTCAAGTAGAGAGAGATTTCAAATTTCCTTTTATCATTGTCTTGCTGACGAAGGGTTTCGACCCGAAACTTCCATTGTTTTTTACAGTTTCCATCCCAAGCCTTTCCCATTTCACTCTTTTCTTAGTTTTCAAGTCACTTTCCCAATACCCTGCACACCAGGCGGCAGTTTTCAAGTCACTTTCCCAATACCCTGCACACCAGGCGGCATCATACCGTTCAATGGCAGCAGCGGGACACAACACATATAATATATCATTTGCCCATTTTCTATCATTTGTTTTGCTGTTGACAATAATTATCTTGCACTAGTAAGCAATGCCATTTTCCCCGGCCATCTGTCTGTCATGATTAATTTATTATTTCTGCGTCTTGGCTTGCCCTCCCGCCGTGTCCCCCCCCCCCCCCCCCCCCCCCCCCCAGCCCCCACTATCACGTCGGGGAACGTTAATCAACCTAGCTTTTCAGATTTCCGATTCCCCCAATCTGACTTCGATGAACAATAATAGGTCCTCATCAGTTGTTGCCAACATTCTATACACAGCCATACTCTGGAAAAACACCTATTTAAAAATTTTGGCCAGAAAACTCGCCCTTCGAATATCGATCGATTAAAATGACTTTCCTTTTTTTCAAACATTCTCAAAACTGGGACTATATTAAAAAGTGCCAGTTTTTGAGAGTCATTGCCATAATGAGGCCCATTTCAATTGATGGATAGTCGAAAGACGAGTTTTCTGGCCAAAAGTTTAAATACGTGTTTGTATTTCTAGAGTACGGCATGAATATGTTCTAGTTTAGTATTGTTCTATATTAGTATTGTTCTGTTGCTAGCTATCACCACAGCACGCTGTACACTGTCAAAAGGATTTTTTTTCGTTTTTCATTTTGTCCAGAAATTTTAACATTCGTATTATATTGATTTTGCGATTGACTATTTATTGTCCTATCCAAAGAATAGCAAGCAATTGCTATTGTCCGTTTCCCGCTATAGAAACCGGGATAAACTTCAGCTCCATGGGCCCAGTGATGGTTCTGAAGGACTAAAGAGAGATCATATTGATTTAATTACCCCCCCCCCCCCCCCAACCACCAGTCTGTTAAAGCCGAGACTCCAAAAGAAGACTCGTGTTAAGAAAATTTTTTTTATAAGTTTAGCGATTTGTGCAGATTTTATTGTTGTTGTGGTTTTGTGATTTGACACTCGCCTCCGAGCCTCTAGGTCCCTGGTTCGAGTGAAATTATTAACTCACTCAACCCTAACACCGACTATATCCGTAGTTTACCCGGGTTACTTTTACTCCATGCCTATTTATTACCTTTTTTGAGACAAATTACATTATCAAAGCTAATGTTTTTAGTGTTTACATGTTAATGGTAGTTCAATAAAATTATTCTATGTACATGCTCATTTTTAATTCATTTTTTTTTCAATTTTGAAAAGGAGCAAAAAACTCTAGGATTGAGAAGTGAGTAGTAGTAGTTGCGTATGGCTACACCTCCAAATGAATTTCGTCAGCCCAGCTTCTAAAGTCTTCCTTCGCCCTAAGGATGGTTTCGTAGCCACCTTCAAGTTTAGTGACTGGACAGTAGAGGACGATGTGATCGCTGGTCTCTGTGGCTGCCTGTAATTTCTGGCAGGTATCACTGTTTCCAAGTTTCCATCTGCACATATTTGATGCAGTTCTGCCATATCCAGTTAAGAGGCGGTTTGAGGAAATCCAGTATTTCCTGGCGTTATTGAATGCAGGCACTGTTTTGGTTGGATCTTTAATGATGTTTCCTCCTTTTGGTGTTTCACTGCTCCACATTTCTCTCCAGTTTTCCTCAACACTGAAGTCTGCCATTTTTGTTAGGTGGAAAGGTCTTCTTGATTTAAGTCTAGTTGTTGAAGGTGCCCCCTTTACGATTGATTTTATGGGAATGTTGTCTGTGGCTTCGTCAATTCTTTGATTAGCATCTTGTCGTCTTAAACTTGGTGGTGCAATGCCGCTCAGTGTTGGGAGCCACTGAGTTGGAGTTGACTTGAGGCATCCTGTTATAATTCTTATTGATTCTCTTAATCGGATGACAATGCGATTTACACGTGGGCTCTTCATCCAAACAGGGGCACAGTATTCTCCCACACAAAAGCAGACGTTCTCAGCACCTGTGGTGAGGCTCCCCAGGTGGTAGTTGCGAGTTTTCTCACCAGGCTGTTTCTTTTTGCGATTTTATTTGCTGTTCCTTCAATGTGTTTGCGATAGTTTAGTTGTCTATCCAATGTAATGCCAAGGTATTTAGGATTGGGGTTTGGGGGTAGTATTGAGTTACCGGCTGTGATCTTCAGTTCTTTTGTTGCCTCTCGATTATTCAAGTGGAAGTATGTGGATACTGATTTGGTAGTATTCATATTTAGGTACCATCTATCAGAATATTATTTCAGGCGGATAGTGTCTTTGCTTAGAACTTCTTCAATCTCTTTCCAGTTTTTCGTGAGTCGTGAGTTAATCAAGCTCACTTTCAGCTTTCCTGATTTTCTAATCGGAGTCAGTTCTATGAACATTGATAGGCTATCACCATCAATAATACTCTTCAACAGTCGTAACGTCACTTCCTTCCTAATGACTCATGGTAACTTAGTAACACTGGCTCTAAACTATCGGAACAATGGCGGACGCCCGTCTGAATTATTTCTCCGGCGAGCATAAAAGCGTTTCCAGAGGAAAAAAAAAACCCATAAATTTGATCATGTTTTGACTTTTACACATTCTGATCACAAGGCATATGAAAAGGGAATGAAACGTTCTAGCCAGCACGAAGAATAAAAAGTAATAATTTTCTTTGTTTAGAACCAAGATGGCCGCCGTTGCCGGGCGGCGTGACATCAGACTACTGAATCCCATTGTTGCCAACATTCGATAGTGTATATAATGTTGTATGGAGTGTAAGTAATCACCCCAGCCTTGCTGTACACTGACCCAAGGCATTTTTTCCCACTGATTGGCAAAACGAGTTATTAGATTGAACTTTTTGAGCTTATTATATAGCGCAATATCCACTTAACTCACATTCTATCCTAGAGATTTTTGCTACTTTTCAAAATTGGGAGAAAAAGTATTGAAGACGAGCATGTGCATGGATAGTTTTATTCAACTAGTATTAACATGCAAAAACTAAAAAAAATAGCTTTAATTCTACGCCTATAATTTGCCTCATAAAAATGTAATAAATAGGTATGGGGTAAAAGTAACCCGGGTAAACTACGGATATAGTCGGTGTTAGGGTTGAGTTAGTTAATGTGCTCAAAGCGCTTTACAAAGGCTCCCTGACCAACAGCAATATGTAACATGTAGAACGAAACATGACGCCTGTTAGGCGATATTACAATTTTTTATCCGACAGAGACAACTCTGTTAACGGCCAGGTACTTATTTTACACCTGAGTACGGTGAGAGAATGTGAGTAAAGAGCCTTTTCCACGGACTCAACTATGCGCCGAGCGCGGCTTCGAACTCGGGACCTTCCGCTCAAAAAGCGAGTGTCATACTACAAGACCACATAGCCGCACGCGATGAATGTTATGTCCAAGTTATCCTTCGAATAGCATTCACAAGTAACGGAAATAAATCTATGAAAAACGCACTCCTCAGAATTAAGAAAATTGAGCTGATACAAAGTCAATATCCACTAAACGTGTGCAAGGCGCTTTACAAAGGGTCCCTAGCTACATTTAATATACAGAACGACACATGATACCTGTAAGGCGATATTACATTTTCTTTTTCGGCCAGATACTCGTTTTACACATGAGTTCGGTGAGAGAATGTGTGTAAAGATCCTTTTTCAAGGACTCAACTATGCGCCGAGCGAGGCTAGATAGAACCCATGACCCTCCGATCCGAAAGCGAGTGACATAACACTGGACCACATAGCCGCACATAATAAATGAAAAGTTTGTTGTTTTTTTTTTGTTTGTTTGTTGTTGTTTTGTTTTTTTGGGGTTTTTTTTTGTTGTTTTTGGTTGTTGTTTTTTTTCTTTGTTTGCTTTTGTTTTTGTTTAGTTTACAAGTCAAAATGAAGATGGGGCGTTTTGTCACGTGACTGCTGTCGTGTTTGTCTATCAACACAGCAGGTTCCATTATTGTTTCTGAGCGAAGCAGCGATCCATCTGCCGTGTCCAATTGCAAGCGTGGAGTGGAAGAAAATAAACACTTGTTTCATATTATAGAGAGATTAGAGAATAAATTATTAGGAAGGAAAATTATTGCTGATTGGACAACATGCCTCGAAAAGATAAGAACGGTAATCGATCAGCACATAATATTATTGTGTTATCATGTGACTTTTGTTTATGGGTGTTAAGATCTCTCTCTCTCTCTCTCTCTCTCTCTCTCTCTCTCTCTCTCTCTCTCTCTCTTTCTCCCTTTCTATCCCTCCCCAATCTCTCCCTCACTATCTCTCTCTATCTCTCTCACTCTCTCTCTCCCCCTCTCCCCGATATGTCTCTATCTTTCTCTCTCTCTATCTCTGCCCAATCTCTCTCTCTCTCTCTATCTCTCCCCAATCTGTCTCTCTCTATCTCTCACTCTCTCTATCCCTCCCCAATCTCGCTCTCTCTCTCTATCTCTCTCTCTATCTCTCTCTCTCCCCCTCTCCCCAATCTCTCTCTCTCTCTCTCTCTATCTCTGCCAATCTCTCTCTCTCTATCTCTGCCCAATCTCTCTCTCTCTATCTCTGCCCAATCTCTCTCTCTCTCCCTCCCCAATCTGTCTCTATCTCTCTCTCTATCTCTCCCCAATCTGTCTCTATCTCTCTTTCTCTCTATCTCTCTCTCTCTCTCTCTCTCTCTCTCTCTCTCTCTCTCTCTCTCTCTCTCTGTTTCCTTTTGTAGACCTATCTACCTACCTTGTTACTAACTACCTACCTACCTTGTTATTTATCTATTTATTTATCCATCCATCCGTCCATCTCTCTCTCTCTCTCTCTCTCTCTCTCTCTCTCTCTCTCTCTTTCTCTCTCTCTGTGTGTGTGTGTGTGTGTGTGTGTGTGCCCCCGCCCCTCCCCACCCTCAACTTCAACCCTCTACATCTGCTTACCACTGAAGATTCACAGTGTCACAAACCATGTCATTTCGATCCATCAACCCGAAACTTCTATCAATTACTCCAACCCCCCCCCCCCCCCTTCCGCCGCCCCCCCCCCTTCCGCCGCCCCCCCCCCCCCTTCCGCCGCCGCGCGCCGCCGCCGCCCCCCCCCCCCACACACACACAGACCCCCCCATCCAACTCCACCTCAGATAAAATCTACAATCAACAACTTAAAAGTGAATTTATGGTATGCACTTCTGAAAAATACCCACAAAATTCTGCCCGCCATATGAAACAAACCTTACATAAAATCATTTTTATAATTCAGTGAGAACTAATCGCCAAACTGGGTGTCGTAAAACAATAACAACGTGATCAGTGACGTCAATCTCATCATTGGTAAAGGTATTGCTTCAATACTGGCAGTTTAAAAAAAAACAACAACAAAAAACAAAGATGTGAGTGGCGCCATCTCCATTCATTATAACAAGTAACTATGGAGTGTTAAAGATGAATATCACAGCTCTTTAAAGAATGAAAGTTTGTCCCGGTTTCTGTAGCATGAAACGGACAATAGCAATTGCTTGCTATCCTTCGGATAGGACGCTAGTCTATCGCAAAGTCCTGTCGCCAAATAAAACAGACTCAGCTACTCATTCACGGCTGGAAGAACAGGGGTAGGGGGTCCGGGGGGGGGGGGGGGTCAGAAAAAAAATCTCGACTGCACCCGGGTTCGATCTCGGTCCCTTTGCGTGTGAAGTGAGTGCTCTACCACCTTTACTGTCGACTTTAAATGATGTATATAGCAGCTCTTTAAAAAGCGAAAGCAAGAAAAAAAATCCCAACAAAATGCTAAATACAGAAGATTTTGGCTTACGTCAAACTATAAGTCCTAGTGTCAGACTATAAGTTTACGATGGCTGTGGTTCAGGACACACAACTACTAATAACAATGGTAACACTTCACATGAAGAAGGAGTTCGAGCATGAAACATTTTCGGTTTTGAATTTTATTCTTTTCTTGTTTATTTTCTTTCCCATTTTTGTACATTACTGAACGCCCAACTGTTATTTAGATTTAGCTTCACTAAAAGACACAAAATAATAATTTTGCCGATAAGTTGGATACGCGAAAAACAGAGCATGGGCAAATTGGCCGCCCACCAATGTAGTCATTAAAACGATACCTATTCCATTAACAGAGTAATCGAATATCTTTTCTTATCTTGACAAGCTGATAGCGTCGCCGTCAATTCATTCATCAAGAATACAACTATTTTTTGTGTGTCTTTCTTCGATTCCTTATGACAGCATTCTAAATAATACCGCGTTCTCTTCAGATCTGGGTTTGGGTTGTTGGTTTTATTTTAGTTTATATTTATTTATTTTTTTAGGAAGAGGAAGAGAAGAAGTTGATGATGATAATGATGATGATGATGATGATGAAGAAGAAGAAGAAGAAGAAGAAGAAGAAGAAGAAGAAGAAGAAGAAGAAGAAGAAGAAGAAGAAGAAGAAGAAGAAGAAGAAGAAGAGGAGGAGAAGGAGGAGAAAGAAGAGGAGGAGAAGGAGGAGAAAGAAGAGGAGAAGGAAGAGGAAGAGCAGGAGGAGGAGGAGGGGGGGGGAAGAGAAGGAGGAGGAGTTGGTGACGTCACTGCAAAAAACACCATTTGCCAGAAGTGACCGGTCTAATGAGGTAAATCTGACTCCCGGCAGACGTATCGTGATGAGATTAGCGTCGGTAATCGATTACTTGAACCATTGGGATAATGGGGTTAGGATGTCGTCCTAATTTGGCCTACTTCCCAGCTCATTTTGTCAGATTGTTGTCAAAGAACCTCGTTGCTCGTTAGGAATTCTACATAAATGACCCATCGTGTCAAACCAGTATTGTGTAGCACGGTTTAAAGGCTGAAGTTGACATTTATTATACCGTCCAAAAGTAATTCTAGTGTGGCTGTTTGAAGCTCGATGAATATATAAATGGATGAATCAATAAATAATTAAATAATTAAATATATAAATAAATACAGTTACCATTATTCATTCCAAAGAGGAATTTGTCTCTTGGGTCTATTCCAAGGGAAGACTGGAATAACCCAGGCGTCAGCACAGTGAATCAACGTAACTCGAGCTTGGACGAAATGTCTTGCTCAAGGCCACACAACGCAGCGGCGGGTGACGAACTCGGTACCTTTCAGATACGAAGCAAAGACTGTACTGCTGAGCCACGCTGCCCCCTAAAAAACAGTATTAAAATGGAATGGACGTTTCGAACGAAGCGAGAAAATGTGGACGTTTCGGGATTTGCCCTTTGTCAGATTAAAAAAAAAAACCATAACGATTGAAATACATATCTCTGTTGCCTATCCCTTTTTGGTCAAAATATTCAATTATGACATAACAAAAACAGCAAACAACTTGAGCTTTTATATAGCGCAATGCTCACGAAAATGGCTCAAAGTGCTTTATAAGGGGTTCCTGATCAACAGCAACACGTAATATATAGAACGAACACGACGCCTGCTAGGCGATCTTACAATACAATTATTTCCGACAGAAACACCACTGTTAACGGCAAGGTAATCATTTTACACCTGAATACGGTGAGAGAATGTGAGAAAAGAGCCTTTTCCAATGACTGAACTATGCGCTGAGCGGGGCTCTAACCAAAAACATCAGTGTTTCTGTTTATTTGTGACCCAACGTGTCAAAACGGTATTATGTCGGGAGGAACCAGATTCTAAAAAGTCAAATGAAAGTTAAACTGGACAAAAATATGAATGATTGGTATTCAACAACCTGAAATATGATATTCATTCCCCTCTCTAAAGTTTATAAACTAAACGCAAGGGAATTTTAATTTTTTATTTATTTTATTTTATTTATATAATTGTCCCCCGGCCGTTCACTCACCTCTATCAGTACGGCTTTACTTTCTCTCTTTTTTATCATTAGACCAGACACGATAACGAGTTCAGCGTCTTATTATTTTTTTCCTTGGGTCTATCGATCCATCTATTTTTGTTTTTACTGATCCTACCTATTTTTCTTTTTTTCTTTTTATATATATCTGACTTATCCTACAGTAAAGCATTTATATAGCGCAATATCCACTAAACGTGCTCCATGCTCTTTACAAAGGGTCCCTGGCCAATAGCAACACGTAACATGTAGAACGAGACATGACGCCTGCTCGGCGATAATATTACATTTTTTTTCCGAGAGCAGTTACAACACTGTTAACGGCCAGGTACTCATTTTACACCTGAGTACAGTGAGAAAATTTGAGTAAAGAGCCTTTTCCATGGACTCTACTATGCACTGAGCGAGCAAGGCTCGAACCCAGGACCTTCCGATCCGAAAGCGAGTGTCATACCACAAGAGCACATAGCCGCAAAGAATGTAATTTATCTAGAAGACCCTGTTGTGTACACGAACTCTCATAATATATTACGTCATCACTCATCACGTATCGATGAGAATAACAATCCTGACTGATGCCTCCCTGTTCCTCGGCCAGAGTGCATTACTTTTCTGCCCGCCTTTAGAAAAAACCCAATCATTGACCTGTCAACTGCCGTGTAAAAAAAAAAAAATAATAGCCCTTCGGAGCCATTTGGCCCAAGGAGCCGGAATTTATCCGGTAACTATAGCGTGAAAATAAAAAAAAATTCCCTTATTTCATCCCATAGGGAAACTTGTCTTTAGAATCTATTCCAAGAGAAGACTGGAATAACCCAGGCGTTAGCCACAGTGCAATGCCTCCCCATCCCATCAGCCCGCCTTTAGAAAAAAAAAATCCCAATCTGAAACTGAAATGCCGTGTAAACAAAAAAAAAAAATCCTTCTGAGACTTTTGGCGCATGGAGCCGGAGTTTATCCGGTTTCTATAGCGTGAAAAAAAATCCCTTTATTCACCCCATAGGGAAATTTGTCTTTAAAATCAATTCCAATAGAAGACTGGAATAACCGAGGCAGCTTCAGCCGCAGGGCAGCGCCGCAAAAATGAGCTAAGGCTTGTAGAGGTGACTTGCACAACTCCACACAGCGCGGACGGGCAGTAAGTCGAACTCGGTATCGTCAAATTGGTTAACTTTGCCTACAGGGGAAACTTCGCCTCTTTAATCATCATCATCATCCATCGTGGCTTGTACTCTTGAGTACGTTGCCGGTAAGCGGTCTTCTCCACGAATCACGATCCTCTGCGGTGCGCATGAAATCTGTGTTGCTTTTTAAGTCACATTAATTTGGCCATTCTTAGGTTATTTAGATAAGTCATTCTTTGTCTTCCTCTAGCTCTCTTTCCTTCGATCATCCCAGATGTTACCAACTTTTCTATTCCGTCTCTTCTCCTTAACTCACTCAATCCTAGAGATTTTTTTGCTATTTTTCAAAATGTATTAAAATGAGCATGTACATAGATAGTTTTATTCAACTACCATTAACATGTAAAAACTAAAAGCATCAGCTTTGATTCTACGCCTATAATTTGTCTAATAAATATGCATGGGGTAAAAGTAACCCGGGTAAACTACGGCTATAGTCGGTGTTAGGGTTGAGTGAATTAATTTAGAATTTAAATTCTTCTAATAACAATGACGGAAGGCATCGGAAAACCACCGTCACTAACAAACTTTCCCAGGACATCAGCTGTCCCCAACCCGTTGAACGTTTCAAACTGGTGCCTCTTTAATATTGAACCAATATTATTAGTGTATTTTTAGCTTTGTGTTTATTTTTTCCTTTGATGGTGAGATGACTCAAAATGCTCAAAATTCACAGAAGCAAAGTTACCACTTAAGGCAAAATTACCCCACAGTTGATGGTAGATACCTTTCGGGTACGAAGCAAAGACCATACCACCATGTCACGTGCCGTTGTATTTTCTTTTTTTTCGATGTAAAACAAAGAAGAATGCTGTAAAAAAAAAAGAAAAAGAAAGAAATAGAGAGAACGCTAGGTTAATGGGTTCATTCTCAATGATGTAGTGTTTTTGTGTTTTTGTTTTTGTTTTTGTTGTTGTTGTTTTGTTTTTTTAAAGATCCGTGTAATAGCGCCTTCGATACATCGTGTTATGTCTTGATAAGCCGTAATGTCTTCTAAACGCATTACACCCGATGACGATGTTGTTTGTGTTGATTTTTCTCTTGTCTGGAAATGGCAGGGATAGATTCTGATTTTGATTACGTGGATGGATGGATGGATTGGGGTTGGGGAGGGTGGGGAAGGGGGGGGGGGGTGGAGGGAGAGAGAATGTTCTCATAAAACGTAAGAGACGAATGTAAATAATAGGTGGGGGTGGATTGGGGAGGGGGAGAGTTGTAGTTGGGATAATTAGAATGTGAGATTGTGAGGAGGAGATGGAGAGAGGAGGAAAAAGGAGGAGGAGGAGCAGGAGGAGGAGGAGGAGGAAGAAGAAGGAAGGAGGAGGAGATGGAGGAGGAGAAGGAGAAAGGAGGAAGAAGAAGGAGGAGGAGGAGGAAGAAGAAGAAGGAAGGAGGAGGAGATGGAGGAGGAGAAGGAGGAAGGAGGAAGGAAGGGGAGGAGGAGAAAAAAGAGGAGGAGGAGGAGAAAAGCGAGGAGGAATAGGATAGGGAGAGGAGGAAGAAGAAAAAGGAGGAGGGAGAGGAGGAAGAAGAAAAAGAAGAAATAAGAAAGAAGAAGAAGAAGAAGAAGAAGAAGAAGAAGAAGAAGAAGAAGAAGAAGAAGAAGAAGAAGAATGAGCGGAGGGGGAGGAGGAGGAAGTGGGGGCGGAGGAGAAGGGGGAGGAGGAGGATACTGGAGGGAAATGAGGTGGAGGAGGAAAAGAAGGGGCCGTCTCCATCATTCCCTTGGCATAGCAAAGGGATATCCTATCACCATATTTATTTGGTGTGTTATGTTGAGTGGGCGAAAAGCATTGTTATGATTTTCAAGCTGTTATAATAATAATAATTATTATTATTTATCTTAGTTTTTTTTTTTGTTCTTTTTTCTTTTCAACCCTCAGAACGTTAAACTCAACATCCCAATTAATTGTAAATCAAGCCGAATGTGCCCACTGTAACTGTAACATCTGTTTTGTGTAAGGATATTACCCCGTACCAGCGTTGTAAAATCGTGTATTTTACTAGGCTGTACATTGTGTTATTTCCTACAGTACTCTGAACAAACACATTAAAAAAATTTTGGCCACAAAACTCAACCTTCAAATATATCAGTCGATTAGAATAACTCATCTAGCGAAAATTCACTCATCTTGTGAAAATTCTCCCGAACCTGGGATTTATGGAAGTTACAGGTTTGAGAGTGTTTTTTTTTTTTTTTTTTTTTTTTTTTTTTTTGGGACAAGATGTGGATCATTTTAATCGATGGATATTAAATATGAAGGACGAGTTTTCTGGCCAAATTTTTTTTCCCGGGTATAATATAAGATTTGTCAATAGATTGGTCTGTGATATGGGATTAAATTGATTGCCACTGAATAGCAGGATAGATGGGTTTCAATATCCACGTATAATGTTATAGATAGAATGCGCTTGGCCAAGGAGTTCACAACATTGCCATCCGGAAGTATAACGGACCAACACACAAACTCTGTGTAACCATGAACTTTTATAGTCTGGTTAATAAAGTTTAGTGAGAACAACTCACAAACGCGGATGGCAAAAACAATAACAAAGGCCTGAGTGACGTCATCTGCATACTATCTATATTGTATTAGTGTCCGGGCTTTGATATATTAGTATTATTGTTGGTATTACGCATGGCAATAAATGCGGTTATGTGTTCTCGTGGTATGACACTCGCCTTCGGATCGGAAGGCCCTGGATTTCGAACCTATCTCGGCGCATAGTTTTGAGTCCTTGGAGAAGGCTCTTTACTCACATTCTCTCACCGTACTCCGTATGTAAAATAAGTACCTGGCTGTTTACAGTAGTTGTCTCTGTTCAAAAAAAATTTGTAACATCGCCTAAACTGGCGTCATGTCATGTCCCGTCCTAAATTTTTAATGTTGCTGTTGGCCAGGGACCCCTTTGAGCACATTTAGTGGATATTGCGCTATATAAAAAAGCTCAAAAAAAGGTCAAATAAATGATATATATTATGTTACTCGTCAACTGAATCTGGTACAGGTGAATTTGATACTAAAATTAGACATTTATTAACATGCGCGGGTTTGATGTGTATTATATGGAAAATAACACAGCAGAAACCAGTGGGAGATGAATTAGGAAGAAGACGATGGAGGTGGATCGGACACACGCTTAGAAAGAATGACTCCACCGATGGAGGTGGATTGGACACACGCTTAGAAAGAATGACTCCACTATAACAAAGAAAGTATTGGACTGGAACCCTCAGCAGGTCAGAAGATCAAGGGGAAGGCCACGAGGAACATGGAGAAGAATTAAAGAAGCTGATATACAGAGAAGTGGTAAGACATGGAATGAGATAAAAAAAGTTAGCTCAGGATAGAGAAGGATGGAAACTGTTTGTCTGTGGCCTATACCCTGACCCAGGGTGAAAAAGGCAATGAAGATGATGATTTGTATGACATTTATTTGCCTTCGCATCGATGACATAGGCCTAATTTTTCAGTCACCTGACAAGGTCTGTACACAGACTACTAGGTCCTGTATTCTCTATGGGTCTGTATAAAATAAGCAAATTAAGAAATCAAGGAATAGGCACTGATGTAAATGTAAAAGGAGTACCTGGTCGTTAACAGCGTTGCCCATGTCGGAAACAAATTTTAATATCGTCTGAGTTTAGCGGTACCACACTCGCCTTAGTAGGATCCGAAAGTCCTGGGTTTGAGTCCCGCTCTGAGCGGCGCTGAGTTCAGTCCTTGATAAAAGGCTAATTACTCACATTCTCTCACCGTACTCAAGTGTAAAATGAGAACTTGGCCGTTAACAGCGTTGCCTATGTCGGAAACAAATTTTAATATCGTCTAACAGGCGCCATAATGTCTACTCCTACATGTTAAATGTTGCTGTTGGCTTCGGACCCCGTGTAACGCGCTTTGAGTATATTTAGTAGATATTGCGTTTATAAATCATCAAGGTTTGTGTGTGTGTGTGTGTATGTGTGTGTGTGTGTGTGAAGGGGGGGGGGGGTGTGCGTTTATTTCTTCTTTGTCTGACATGATTTCATACATACGATAAATACCTGAACAAGTGTGTATGAAAGGTGCTAGACAAAACAAGAAAGAAAAATACAAAAAAAAAAAAATACAATCCAAAAAAATCAGTCGACCTCGACTGGTTTATGGTAGCGCGTCTGACCGGTAATCAAAAGGTCTGAGGTTCGATCCCCTGTCGAGGTAGACAGATTCTTTGGGATGTTTTTTTTTTTTTCTCTGGTACCTTTCATACACACTTGTTCAGTTATTTATCGTTTGTTTGAAATCGTATCCGACAATGAAGAAATAACCATACCCAAAAAAACACAAGAAAACCTTGATTTAGCGCATTATCTACTCAATATGCTCAAAGCGCTTTACAAGGGGTCCTAAGCCAACAGCAACATTTAACATGTAGGACGAGACGTTATGACGCCTGTTAGACGATATTACAATTGTGTTTCAGACATAGGCAACCCTGTTAACGGCCAAGTTCTCATTTTACACTCGAGTACGGTGAGAGAATGTGAGTAATTAGCCTTTTTTCAAGAACTGAACTCAGCGCCGCTCAGAGCGGGACTCAAACCCAGGACTTTCGGATTCTACTAAAGCGAGTGTGGTGCCACTAAACTCACAAGAAATCCATCGCAAAAAAAAAAATCAGCCTGCTTAAACAGGCGATCGAACCTCAGACCCTCTGATTACCGGTCCGTCCTGCTATCAATTATACCACGGAGGTTACCTGATTTCCTTAACAAGGACACGCGATTTACGCTGAACAAAACACGAACATTGAACATGGTAGGACATACAAGGACAAAGACATTCAATTTGGATTAGCCCCATAATTTCTATTTTGAAAAAATAGGGGCGGGGGGGGGGGGGGGGGGATTTTTATAGATAGTTCGAAGATGACGTTACTCAGGTCTTTGTTTTTGTTTTTTGCCATCCGCGTTTATGAGTAATACTCACTGAACTGTTTTAACTCGACTATAAACGTTCATGGATACACACAGTTTTGTGTGTTGGTCCGTTATACTTCCGGATGGCAATGTTATGAGCTTCTTAGCCAAGCGCATACTATCTATACCTCCATGTTTCAAGCGTCAACCGGGAGTCCGTGTGTGATTGTATATTTAATAAATTATTATTATGTGTAAATGTGTTTATGTGTGTCTGTGTATTTTTAAAGCATGTATTTTAGGAGTGTGTCGCATGATAAACCTTTGCCAACACTTGACCCAAAGATAACGTATAAGTAAAATGTTTGAGAGTTTCTCAAACCTACGACGAGACCACTTCTTTCATTCAAAGTAAATAGTTTCCACCAAATACAAGCTTGTTGAAAAGATAACACAACAAGAGGGTCAAGCGTATACCGAGCAATGCTGTGTGGTTTGCATACTGATGTGTTAGATGTTCCAAGACAGGAGAGCTACCCTTTGTGATTCAATCTACACCGATCTGTGTGTAGAATAATTGATTTGTTGTTGATGACATAGAGGTAGATGTGTTTATTGTTTCCAATACAACATTACATGGTATACTTGTACTGCTATTAAACCATAACAACAACAACAGCAATAACAACAACAGCACCTCTAGCAGCAACAATAACAACAAATACCACTACTTTTACTTCTACAGCCAACATTATTACCACGATTACTATTACTACTATTACTACTACTACTACTACTACTACTACTACTACTACTACTACTACTACTACTACTACTACTACTACTACTACTACTACTACTACTACCACCACTACTACTACTACTACTACTACTACTACTACTACTACTACCACCACTACTACCACCACTACTACCACCACTACTACTACCACTACTACTACCACTACTACTACCACCACCACTACCGCCACCATTACTACTACTACCACTACCACTACCACCACTACTACTACTACCACCACCACCACCACTACCACTACCACCACTACTACTACTACCACCATCCACCACACCACCCACTGCCACCACCACCACCACCACTACCACTACCAGTCCCACTAATACTAAACTACCAATTTTTATTGCTATTCAACGACCAGTAACGCCCCAGTCACCACAGCTTCTCCACGATAAAACCAAGCCGATATACACGTCCTTCAACCACTTCTATAGATAGTCAAAGTTGCTCTTTAGTATTCTCTTATTTCACAGAGTATAAAAGACACAAAACACAAAACTAACCTGCCTTACTCTGACAAAACAAGATTATTAAATTTTGGACAGAAAACTCGTCCTTCAAATGTGACCCGACGTCTCAAAACGGTAGTAAGTCGGGATGAACCAGATGCTAAAAAGTCAAATTAATGCTAAACTGGTCTAACATATAAATTACTGGTATTTATCAACTCTAAAATATGATCTTCCTTCTCCTCAATAAAGCATAGAAACTCAAAGCAAGTTTGATATTTCTGGCTACAAATTCAATTTTCATAAACTTATTCATCCCGACTTAATATAATAATAATAATAATAATAATAATAATAATAATAATAATAATAATAATAATAATAATCTTTATTGTCCAAATTAAAGGCAATTCATGTGAGGTAAACAATGCTCAGTTTGGTTCATGGTATGAACATCAACACATTTACAAATACAGACACAGCCATACACGAACATACACGCTTGCACATTGTTTCTACACGTGTATACAAAAGAAATGAGCGTACATACAAACACATATACATACATACATACATACATACATACATACATACATACATACATGCAGACATACATACAAACCAGCATATCATCGTATATGCATGCCTACATTCATACATACATACATACATACATACATACATACATACATACATACATACATACATACATACATACATACATACATACATATATACAGACACACACACAGACAGATAGAACGATACGATATATTTGCTGGGACAGCAGATAACCATATTATAAATATAGTGTCCTATATTAAGAAGAAGATGGCAATGATTGTGATGATGATGATGATGATGATGATGATGATGATGATGATGATGATGATGATGATGATGATGATGACTACGATAATGATGATGATGATGATGATGATGATGATGATGATGATGATGATGATGATGATGATGATGATGATGATGATAACGACGGCGGCAATGTCGATGATGATGATTCACGACACTGCTTCTCGTTATTTTCATTGGTTGTCTCATTTTTCCACAGAAGATTTGTTAATTAATTTTATGGCGGTTGGAATGAAGGTTGTCTTATGTCGATTTGTCCGACATTTTGCTTCTAGATACCGTCTTCCTGAGCGCAGAAGTTGGAATTTTTCGTTCAGCGGATGCCTCTTTTCGTTGATAATGTTAAAAGATTTCTTCTCAACTGCATTAATATAAGTTGTGTCAAGGCTTCTAAGGTCTGTGTTAATTATTTTTGAAGCCTCTCTGAGGGTTCTATGTAGTTTGGATTTTTCTTTTGTTCCACAGCTTCCATACCACGTTGTGATGCCAAACGAAACGATACTCAATATTAATGACTTGTAGATTTGTATCATGGTCTTTCTGTTCACATTGAAAGACCTTAATTTTCTGAGTATATACAAGCGCTGGTTACATTTTTTGATGACATTGTTGGTGTGCGATTCAAATCTTAGACTGTTATCTATAATTACACCAAGGTATTTAAACGTTTCAACAGTTTCAACCGCCTGATTGTTAATTTTTGTTATTTGTCTTGCTCTTTTTCCTATTTTTCTGTGATCAAACAGTTGTTCCTTTGTTTTTGTTACATTGAGCTCTAGACAGTTATCGGCACACCATTTGCTGAATTTACTAACTTGCTCAGTGTATTTAAATTCGGAGACGGAATCATTGAGCAGGCCGAGTATTGCGGTGTCATCAGCATACTTGATGAGTTGGCAGTTATCAAAGCTAGCCACACAATCGTTTGTATAGAGGATGTAAAGTAGAGGTGAGCTTACACACCCTTGTGGGCATCCGTTTGAAAGAGTTTTTACTGATGATATATTTGAGCCTACTCTGACATGTTGGGGGCGATCGATGAGAAAGTTGTTATACCAGTTGATGAGGTAATGGGAAGGTTTAGAGCATGCAGTTTACTAATTAATATGTTGGTTTTCATGGCATTAAAGGCAGACGAAAAATCGACGTATAGGATTCGGCAGTAGTTGGCGGGTGAAACATCCAAGTGATTTGATATTGAATGCATCACTGTGAGGAGTGCGTCTTCCACACTAAGATTTTGTTGGTAGGCAAACTGATATGGATCAAGTATGTGTTGGCCATATATAAATTGCAACAGCTCTCTTTTCAGAATCTTTTCCAGACATTTCATAATAATTGATGTTAAAGCAACAGGTCTATAATCATTCAGCTGAGTTGGTGGATTCTTTTTGGGTACTGGGATTATAGTCGATGTTTTCCATATAATTGGGATTTTCTGTTCATCTATTGAACGTTGGAAAATAGGCAAGAAAGGGACAGCTAGTTGGTTGTTACAGTTTGAAATGAGTTCCCCACTAAGTCCATCTGGACCTGGTGCTTTTTTCTTTTTACATAATTTAAGAACATTGATGACCGCCTCTTCTTCGATTTCTGGCGGAGGAGACGTATTTTTTGTTATGATATTAATTTTTGAAAGTACGTTGTCAATGGTGTCGAATCGACAGTAAAACTTATTTAATTCCTCGATATTCATATGTGTGTCATTGTTAAAATCTGTCTTTTTGTTGTTAACGCCACCCATTTCTTTAATCATCCTCCACGCCTGCGATGCATTTGAATTTTTAAGGTTTGTTTCCATTTTATCTTTATATTTACGTTTTTCTTCATAAATTACCCTCTTTAATTGTTTTTCTGCCTCGTGCTGCTTGTTTTTGTCCCCACTCATATGAGCGATTTTCTTCATATTTATAAATAACTTAACTCGTTTGTTGACCCAAGGTTTGTTGTTGTTAAATATTTTAATCCTTTTAGTGTCCACGCACAAATCACAACAGAAATGAATATAAGACGTGACAACATCAACCCACTCGTCCAGTGACATGTTATCAGACATGAGTTCATCCCATATTGTGCAGTCAAAACAACCTTGGAGTTTGTTTATATTTTCTGTTGACCAAAGACGAGTTTCTTTCACAATCGCTTTATGTTGTCTTAATTTAGTTTTGTAGGTTGGAATCAACAACACACTATTGTGATCTGAATTTCCTATTTTTACTTTTTGAACGCTTCTGTATGAATTTTTAATATTTGTATAGCACAGATCCAGGGTTTTATCTCGTCTGGTAGGAACAGAGACGTGTTGATAAAAAGAATTTATAGGAGGGCAGTGATTGAAATCACCAAGAATTATTACGGGGGCATCAGTATGTTTTCTTAAAAAATTAAATGATTCCTCCTCAATTACCCGTAAAGCTGTGTTAGCATTCGCATCAGGAGGGACGTACACAGCAATGACATAAATAAGTGGGAATTCCCGAGGTAAATAGTGGGGTCTAAGAGAGAGGGAAATGAGCTCGATGTCCTTTTCACATAATGAACGTGTAGTTCGACAGCTTTTGCACCAGTTTTTGTTGACATACACACAAATACCACCACCTTTTTGTTTTCCTGTCATTGAGCTATCTCTGTCACGCCTATGTATTATGAAATTTTCCAATTCTACACTTTTATCTGTATCTAAGTCTGAAAGCCATGACTCTGTAAAACACAGTATGCTTGAGTTTTCATAATCAGGATCAAATTTACACAACGCGCTAATATTGTCCGCTTTGTTTCTGATAGATCGAACGTTTGAAAGTATAATCATAGGTAGTGGTACTTTACCAGTTCTTCGAATTCTTTGCTTGACGCCTCCACGTTTTCCTCTTTTTCTTTTCTTGATTGAAACAATAAAACCTTTTCGATCATTTGTTTTGATTGTTGTTTGTCCAATATCAAGCAATTCGTTTTTTGTGTAGACGACGGTCGCCATATTGTTTTTATTTCGAACACAACAACATTGTTCACTCGTAGTAACTTTTCATGCTCTACACATTTTTGAAATAGGTACCACAAATAGAAATATTTAAATATAGTCATACCTGTATTCCAATTACAAATAATAAGTCCATATACAAAAACGATGGCAGATAATAACACAAGAATACAAACTTTTACTGATGAACAACAGAGCAATGAAAAACCAAGCGTCGCCATTGAGCGCCACCGGAAGGGAGTATAATACCCTTTTTTAGACGAGGGGTCACAAATATTGATCTATTAAAACGACCTTCAACATGTATAAAACTCTCAAACCCGCGACATTTGTGAGAACGAATGTCATTTTAATCGACGGATATTTGAAGGACGAATTTTCTGGCCAAAACCAAAAATAACAACAAAAACAAAATAAGCCTTTTTTCCAGAGAACGATCATACATAGTCGACCCACACACACACTGACAAAATGTATTTTCTTCATTGATGGCAGAAAGCGTTAACCCCATTTATCAATCAATTCAATGACATTCAGCCTGTTATAAACCCGAGAATCAATGAATTTTAGGTGTTAAGAATTTATGAGAACTTAGTGTTTATCTAATCTTTATTGTGAATATAATCGGGAGTGATTAATTATATTTTCAGGCATAAATGTTAATATAAGCGTTTTGTCAAAGCTAAGTTAGGCCGAATTGTCATCTTGGTTTAAATGGACATATGGGGGAATATGAAAGAAAGAAAATCGGGTGAATTTATTCAATTCATAGCTAGCCGTTGTGAATAAAGCTATGAATAACAACAGGATTGCGCTTTAAAGGAATGAGCTTTATATAGGGCAATATCCACTAAATGTGCTCAAAGCGCTTTACAGGGGTCTCTGGTCAACAGCAACATTTAACATGTAGGACGGGACATGACGCCTGTTAGGCGATATTACAATTTTTTTCGGGCAAAGACAACGCTGTTAACGGCCAGGTACTCATTTTACACCTGAGTACGAGAAAGAGGCTTTTCCAAGGACTCAACTATACGCGGAGCGCGAGGCTCGAACCCAGGACCTTCCGATCCGAAAGCGAGTGTCATACCACTAGACCACACAGCCTCAGGATTCCGGATAGTGATACAGACTACAGCTGCGGTGGTCTGGATAAAGCGCATGTTTAGAAATTTGGCCAGGAAACTCGACCTTCAAATTTAAGTATCTATCGATTTAAATTACCCACATCTTAGTAAAAACATTCAAACTTGGCGAAGTAATTCTCATTAAACTGTATTAACCAGACTATAAGCGTTCAAGGTTACACATAGTTTTGTGTGTTGGTCCGTTATATTTCGGGATGGCGATGTTGTGAGTTTCTTAGCCAAGCGCACAGCGTGTATAGAATAAATGAAATTGGCATCACTCAGCTCTTTGTTATTATTTTTAGACAGCCTGTCAAGGATTAGTTCTCACTAAAATTTTGTGAAATAGACTATAAACTTTTAAGGCTCCATATAGTTTTGTGCGTTGGTACGTTATATCCGGCTGGCGGATGTTGCAATTATTTTACCTTTACGCATAGCATCAATGAGTTAAAACAAGGGGGGCACCGTCGACACCATCTCCTTCCCCTCGTTCTCTTTTCTAGTCCCATTTTTCATTTCTTTATAAAATTTCGTGAACCAATTTTATTATCATTCTGTTTAACACGTAAAAAGACAGACTAGATCTCTGCCTCTTCCATCGGTTTCAATAGTCTGATGTCACGTCGCCCAGCAACGGCGGCCATCGTGGTTCTAAACAAAGAAAATCTGTATTTTTTATTCTTCATGCTGGTTAGAACTTTTCATATGTCTTGTGATCAGAATGGGTAAAAGTCAAAACATGATCAGATTTATGTTTTTTTTTCTCCTCTAGATACGCTTTTATGCTCGTCGGAGAAATGTTTCATAAGGGCGTCCGCCATTGTTCCGATAGTTAGAACCAGTTACTAAGTTACCATGCGTCATTACGAGTGACGTTACAACTGTTGAAGTGTATCGCTTCCTCGGCTTCTTAACTCACGCAACCCTAACACCGACTTTATCCGTAGTTTATCTGGGTTACTTTTACCCCATGCCTATTTTTATTGAGAAAATTTATAGGCGTAGTATCAAAGCTAATGTTTTTCATTTTTACATTTTAATGGTAGTTGAATAAAACTATCTATGGACATGCTCATTTTTATAACATGTTTTTCTAATTTTGAAAAGTAGCAAAGATCTCTTGGATTGAGTGAGTTAAGAATCGTATTTTAAACTATTAAAATAAAAATAATGTAAAACTGTACAAGTGCGGCCATGTGGTCTTGTGGTATGACACTCGCTTTCGGTTAGGAAGGTCCTGAGTTCGAGCCTCGCTCGGCGCATGTTAAGTCCTTGGAAAAAGGCTCTTTACTCACATTCTCTCACCGTACGCGGGTGTAAAAAGAATACCTGGCCGTTTACAGCGTTGTCTCTGTCCGAAAAAACAAACAAACTGTAATATCGCATAACAGACGTCATGTCACGTCCTACATGTTAAGTGTTGCTATGGCCAGGGACCCCTTATAAAGCGCCTTGAGCACGTCTAGTGGATATTGCGCTAGATAAAAGCTCAATTTTTTAAATTAAAAAAAAAAATTGTACTCGTATTCTTCTAGTAGATACACGACACGCTGGAACTCCATGGCCAATGCATGTATTATATTATTATTATTATTATTATTAGTAGTAGTAGTAGTAGTAGTAGTAGTAGTAGTAGTAGTAGTAGTAGTAGTAGTAGTAGTAGTAGTAGTAGTAGTAGTAGTTAGTAGTAGTAGTTAGTAGTAGTAGTAGTAGTAGTAGTAGCAGTAGCAGCAGCAGCAGCAGCAGTAGGAGGAGGAGGAGGAGGAGGAGTAGTAGTAGTAGTAGTAGTAGTAGTAGTAGTAGTAATGGAGACATTCGGATGGAAACTATACTACAGACATTGGACGTTTCGGGTACAAACCTTCCTCAGCACAACAATAAACAAATGAACTTGCCGTTTCGGGTACAAACCCGTCCTCATCAGGACAGCAATAAACAAATGAAATGAACGTTCATGTGTTTATTGTTGTGCTGACTAAGGCTTTGTATCTGTACCCGAAACGTCCATCTGTCTGTATTGTTCCTATCCGATGCCTCTCCATTATCACTCACTCTTTCGTTTGTATTTTCACGATCCCAGGCCTCAAGCCCCCCACCCTCCAACCGCTCTGTACTTTTCCTCTAGTTACATCCATGGCTTACTCCTCATTCCACTAAGCCACGGTTACCTCCCTTGAGCAGTGGATTTCCAACTCGCTCCCGAGAGCTATTGGAATCCAGCGACTATTGTATGGGCTTATTATGCAGACCTGCATAAAAAAAGTGTAATATCGCTTAACAGGTTTCATGTTACGTGTTGCTGTTGGTTAGGGACCCTTTGTAAAAGGCCTTGAGCACGTTTAGTTGATATTGCGCTATATCAATATTTAAAAAAAAAGAGTTTTTTACTTCTTTCCATCATTAACCCAAATATCAAGCATTACTGTGAGATTGTTGCAATGCGACAAATAGTATATCAGTAATCTCCACCACAACGAAGAGATTTCACGAAGTCCCAGGTTTGAGAGATGTTGTCTAGATGAGGGTCATTTAAATCGATCGATATTTGAAGGAAGAGTTTTCTGGGCCAATTTTATTTATAAACGAGTTTTTCCTCAGTATGGCAGTTTCGTGGCTAAAAAAATCCCTTTATTCATTCCATATTCAGTGCAGTGCCGCAAATTGAGCTAGGGGCGAGGTAACTTGCTCAAGGCCGCACAGCGCAGCGGCGCGTGATCGAACTCGGTACTTTTTTTTCGGGTACCTCTGAGCCCCCCCCCCCCCCCCCCCACACACTGACTTAAGGGGTCGTAGAATCAAATGTCATTTTATGACGGAAATATGAAAATATTTTCTGAAAAGAAAAACATGTCTCGACATATCGCGAAAATTGTCATACAAAAATGTAAAGTGGATAAACGTGGCCCTTTTTGTTTGATTAAGACTTGAAATAAATTTTAAACAGATCACCCGGTACGCTGTTTTCTGCAAACATAGTAATTAAAATAATATGTGACTCTCCGTCTCAAAACGTGACTTTGTCTGGATGATACAGACCCCAAAAAGTGAATTTAGAGATAGAATTATGAGAAATTGGACCTTATGAGTTTTTTCAAAGCAATACATAGTATTTATACTGTACCATGACGTAGAGAAATTAAACCCGAGCTTTATATTTGTGGCAATGAGTTAAATTTTCCTCACCGAGTGTATCCCGATATAATATCGCTTTGACACGGTGGGTCACATATGTAGAGATTGGTTTAACATCTTGAAATCTAAGAAGGCTGTTTTGTAATTTAATATATGTTACAGTGAATGACATAATCAGTCGGATGGTGAAAAGGTTTGAACTGAGATATGGCCAAGTTTAGTTAGAAAGTCAATTTTTATCCAAAATGAGTTCTTATCAAAACTGATTAAATCAACCCTTTTTGTAAATCTTCGAGAAATATCAAAGCTCAATTTTAGTTCTAAATATTTTTTACAGCTAGTCAAGTTGAAAAAGTATGAAATTTGAGAAAAGTTTCTAAATACCTTTCCTATACATCTGACCATAACTTCATTAAAAATCACCCGATTTACTTCAAATAAAGATTTAAATGCTCTGGGGAGCATATTCTTTCAGAAAATGCAAATCCAAAATTTTCACCTTCCGACAGATTATGGCATGCACTTACACATATCGTGTGCTTGACGGTGTTCTGAAAACACCCCCACATACGGACGCTTTCAAGAACACTTAATAGGCTATCCCAGATTTTACTGTTTTGAGAAAATCAACATTGAAGATTTCGATCCCATAAAATGTCCAATTTCTCAAATACTATTCAATAATTTTTTCAAAACTTTCTGTGTGGAATGATAATTGTACTTGACGATGATAGATAGTCAAAAAAGAAAATAACAAGTACCTACTTCACAGAATTTTCTTATTTTATTAAAACAAATTAAATGGGCTGTCCGAGATGTTCATATTTGTGCGGCTATGTGGTCTTGTGGTATGACACTCGCTTTCGGATCGGAAGGTCCTGGGTTCGAGCCTCGCGTTCGGCGCATAGTTGAGTCCTTGGAAAAGGCTCTTTACTCACTTTCTGTCACCGTACTCAGGTGTAAAATGAGTACCTGTCCGAAAAATTGTAGTATTGCCTAACAGGCGGCATGTCCCGTCCTACATGTTAAATGTTGCTGTTGACCAGGGACCCCTTGTAAAGCGCTTTGAGCACTTTTAGTGGATATTGCGCTATATAAAAGCTCACTATTATGTATTGTTACGTGCAGTCTTCGTGTTTGATGCAAAGTTTGGACTTATTTTAACCATAAATTAATTTTTTAAAAAAGTAATATTAAAATATAAATAAAATAAATAGAATTGAGCTTGAGCGAGACGACTTACTCAAGGCCACACTGCGCAGTGTGTATTCGAACTCGTTGACTTTCGGGTACGAAGCAGAGGCCATACCGCTGATCCACTACGACTACCAATAATAATAATAATAATAATAATAATCTTTATTGTCCAAATTAAAGGCAATTCATGTGAGGTAAACAATGCTCAGTTTGGTTCATGGTATGAACATCAACACATTTACAAATACAGACACAGCTATACACGAACATACACGCTTGCACATTGTTTCTACACATGTATACAAAAGAAATGAGCGTACATACAAACACATATACATACATACATACATACATACATGCAGACATACATACAAACCAGCATATCATCGTATATGCATGCCTACATTCATACATACATACATACATAACATACATACATCATACATACATATACATTACATAACATACATACATACATACATACATACATACATACATACATACATACATACTACATACATACATACATACTACATACATACATAATACATACTACATACATACATACATACATACATACATACATACATACATACATACATAATACATACATAAATACATATACATACATACATACATACATACATACATACATACAACAATACATACATACATACATACTTTACATACATACATACATATCATAATACATACATACATTACATAATACATATACATACATACATACATACATACATACATACATACATACATACATACATCATACATATCATACATACATACATACATACATACATACATACATACATCATACATACATACATACATACATCATCATACATACATACATACATACATACTACATACATACATACATACATACATACATACATACATACATACATACATACATACATACATACATACATAAAATACATCATACATACATACATACATACTACTCATACATACATACATACTACATTACATACATACATACATACATACATATACATACATACATCATACATACATACATACATACATACATACAT
>NC_088360.1:109020663-109023163 GCF_034508935.2 Berghia stephanieae
ATTGTGTTATAGTGCTGGGAGCTAATTGATATCGTATGCGCTATTGTTATTATTATTATTATTATTATTATTATTATTATTATTACTGCTGCTTCTACTACTACTACTACTACTACTACTACTACTACTACTACTACTACTACTACTACTACTACTACTACTACTACTACTACTACTACTACAAGTAATACTACTACGACAACCACAACCACGACTACTATTACCAATTTTATTATTTATTTTGAGGTATAGGATTTCAGAACAAAATCGAAAAAGGTATTTTATCGGTGTTTGACAGATTAGAGAAAGCATCGTAATAATATATCAGAAGGCTTAAAAAAGGATTTAACCCTTTTCAACTGTCAGGAATAATGACATGGATGATATTACAGTATATATCTTACAGACAATTGAGTTTTTGGCAACGATTATGACAAGTAAATGGGTTCCAGGTGTGCGTCAAACAAAACCTAATTTATAGATTTGATAGAATGAACTTATTGATGTCACTCCGGTCTTTGTTTTGTTTTTTGTTTGTTTGTTTGTTTTTGTTTTTGTTTGTTTTTTTTTGTTGTGTTTTTTTTTTGTTGCCATCACTTTTATGAGTAATTCTCACTTAACTATAAAAGTTTAAGGTCACACATAGTTTTGTGTATTGGTCTGTTAATACTTCCGGATTCCTTCACCAAGCGCATACTATCTATATACAGTAAGAAACAAAAAATGAATATAAAAGCCTCAAAACATATCAAACAAGGAACGTTTCGGGCTCAAAACCCTTCTTCAGCCAACAAAAAAACAAAACAAAAAAAAAACACAGACAGTAAAAACATAAATACATTACTTTAATAAAACCAGCTCGACAACTAATTATTCAATTAACTCTCTCCTTATCAGCCATTTTCAGAAAATACCCAAAACTTCATACTCACCCAACACGAAAATAGATTTTTCAAACAGATTAGCAACGAGTATATTCTATATTTTGTTCATAAAAATTAGCTCTGCAACACAGTGTCGAGTTTTGTATGGCTATAACTATAACAAAATGCAATCAGAATATGAAAAATGTTGGCTTTATCTTAACGAATGTGACGATTTTCCAATGGGTGGTAAGGAGAGGGTTAAACATTCACCCCAGTAAGGTCGTGGGTTCGAACCCCCATCGCCGCCGCGAAATGTTTATTCTCCATTGTCTTCTTGCACTTTCCTACTCACTTCATTTCTTGTTGTTACCAACATAAGTGCCTGCTCCACTCACTTTTCTGAATTAAAAATTCACCCCAAATACCGGAGCATACTCAGTGTCTCAATCGTTTCTATGTTACACGTTTGTATTGAGAATAATGGCTATTAAGCTTAAATGCTTCGCGGCGGTTGTGCGTGTTGAATCGTTGACCTCAAGAAGTCAGGAAGAGAAGACTCTCATAAAAGACTCGGGTTAGAGACGATCTTTTTGGGGATCGTGGATAGCTCATACGGTAGAGTCACGCTCTCTCCGACCAGGCGGAGGTGTCGTATCAGTAAGGTCGCGGTTCGTGAAGGTAAAGGAACGGCCGCCATAAAATATTATAATATTATAATTAGTTCTAAGAGTAAGCTTCGTTTTGTCAGTCCTATTTGGTACATATTATATATCTAACATGCTTATAATATATTCCCGTTAAATTCCATATGGAGTCAAAACAAAACGACTCATGACTATCGTGTTACATTATTTTGTATTACTTGTCCAATTATATAACACAAGTGAATCCCAATAGTATCAAACAGTTACACATAGCACTTCATTACTTGAGTCAAAATGACTGGATTAAATGATGAGGTTATATAAGGATGATGTTATATAATATATGGTGTCGTTTTCATTATTTATTGGAGTAACAGGATATGACCAAACCCATTTAATGCCAGGCCACCCCAATGGTATTTTGAACAGTTTGATAATCCACCTTAATGTAAACAGTATAATAATATTACGGTGTCCATTATTTTGCCGTACTCTGACAAAAACAAAAAGACAAATAAAAAACAACAAACTTACTTACTTATCCGAACCAGCGACCACCTGAGCTCTAGCCCTTCGGTCTTGTGCCATGACGTAGAAGTTAGACGTCTTTTGTAGTTGTTCCAGGTGACTATAAACTATAAAGTGTGTTACTGATGCTTGGATTTGGTGGGAGGAATGTGCATCTCAGGTCTTAAAAACAACAAACAAACACAAAATAAAGAAAACAACAACCCAAAGCGTATTCAAAATTTTGGTCTTTCAAATAGCGATTGATTGATTAAAATGAGCCTAAAACTCTCAAACCTGGGATTTCGCGAAGTCTTAGATTTGAGAGTTTTTGTCAATATGATGTTCTTTTTTTGTATCTTTCGATATTTGGAGGTGAGTTTTTTTGTGTTTTTTATTTTTTTAAATTTTTTTTGTCAAAATTTGAAATACGTATTTTTCTAGAGACCAGAGATTTATGGAAACAAATGACTAACTGGGTAT
>NC_088360.1:109028163-109040663 GCF_034508935.2 Berghia stephanieae
ATTATCTAGGTCAGAGAATCCTACACTAAGATGAAATGTCACGAGTCTTAATGAACGTAGATAGTGTGTTAAAATTAGGGCAGCGTTGCCTTTCGATCACAAACCGCTGCGATGTGCGGCCTTGAGCAAGTCACCTCGGCCTAGTTCAATTTGCGGCGCTGCACTGCGGCTACATTTATTTATGTATTTATTTATTGCTAAAATGTAAAAATAAGTATAAACAAATGTATATTTTCTTAAAACGCAGCAGTAAAAAAATAATTAAAAATTGTATTATCACATAACAGGCGTCATGTCTTGTTCTATATGTTTCGTGTTGCTGTTGGTCAGGGACCATTTGTAAAGCGCTTTGAGCACGTTTAGTGGGTATTGCGCTGTATAAGCTCAGTTTAAAGTTTTAAAAAGATATATAAATAAATTAATTAAATAAAATAATAAAATTCCCTTTATTCATCCCATAGGGGAAATTAGGGTCTAATACAAGGGGAGACTGGAATAAACCAGGCTTCAGCCGAATGATAGAAAGTCGCTGTAATGGGGCACGAACCTGAGTCCATTTAAAGCCGCATCAATTGAATATTTCGCTCGTAGAGAAAGATCTGAACTACATTATAGAGGGCTGAGTTTATTGCTTGTTTCCAATGCTGCAATGTCTAGATAATTAGGTATTCATGGTTGAAATGTCTAGGGAGTTGTTCATAGTTGCTGTAATGAATACGGAGTTATTTGTGGTTGCTATAATGAAAGCTGACCTATTCCTGGTTGCTGCAATGTCTAGAGAGTCATTCATGGTTGCTGTAATGAATACGGAGTTATTTGTGGTTGCTATAATGAAAGCTGACTTATTCCTTGCTGCAATGCCTGAGTTGTTCATGGATGCTGTAATGAATAAGGGAGTTATTCATGGTTGCTGTAATGAATGAGGGAGTTATTTTTGGTTGCTATAATGAAAGCTGACCTATTCCTGGTTGCTGCAATGTCTAGGGAGTTGTTCATAGTTGCTGTAATGAATACGGAGTTATTTGTGGTTGCTATAATGAAAGCTGACCTATTCCTGGTTGCTGCAATGTCTAGGGAGTTGTTCATGGTTGCTGTAATGAATACGGAGTTATTTGTGGTTGCTATAATGAAAGATGACTTATTCCTTGCTGCAATGTCTGAGTTGTTTATGGTTGCTGTAATGAATAAGGGAGTTATGTGTGGTTGCTGTAATGAATAAGGGAGTTATTCATGGTTGCTGTAATGAATAAGGGAGTTATTTGTGGTTGCTATAATGAAAGTTGACTTATTCCTGGTTGATGCAATGTCTGTGGAGTTGTTCATTGTTGCTGTAATGGATCGAGGGTGTTATTATTTGTTGTTGTAAAGTCAATGGATTTATCCTTGTTTGTTGCAATGAATTGGGGGGGGGGGGGTTATTCATGGTTTCTGTAAACAATATGCGTACTTTTGATTTTAATGTATACTAAAATATGCCGACTCGCGAAGTCCCAGGTTTGAGATTTTTTTTTCCAAGATAATGGTAATTTAAATGGGTTTTCTGGCCAAATTTTAAAATATGGGGTTCTCCAGAGTAGGGCAGTATATGGCCTTATCTTTATCAGGTTTGGTAGGTGACAGTATCAGGTCGTCCGAGTGCCAGAAATCCCCAAAATTCATGTTTCGAGAAAAATGCTTTTCAAGGTTGTTTTTTTTTTTTCTTCTTCGGGTTTTCATCTCAAAATAAAGAAAACATTATTTTTAATTTGATGAAACGGTTATTGGTAAAATGATGTTGATAGTAATTAATAAACATTATGAAACAAGGAAGTGGCGTTTTCAGTGTGTGCTATTTTTAGAATATTGGGTTTTGGGGGGATGATCTCTGCTGGCACACACAGCCCGAAGATATGGAAGACTTTTCTTCATTTCTATATATAGTTTTATTCCATTAATTCCCATGTGTCCTCGCGGGTAATCGTTCAGAACGATAAAGCCCATGGAGTCGGAGTTTATCCCGGTCTCTATAGCGTGAAACGGGCAATACCAATTGCATGCCACTATTTCGATAGAACGCCAGTCTATCAGACAGTTCTTTCTGCCGGATCTAAACGACACAGGTACCCAATCACTACTTGATAAGGTGTCGGGGGTCGGAAAAGACTTGAATTCACCCGCGATAAGTAAATTAAAAAAAAATAATAATAATAAAATGAGCATTTATATAACGCAATATCCACTTAACGTGCTCAATACGCTTTACAAGGGGTCCCTGGTCAACAGCAACATTTAACATGTAGGACGAGACATGACGCCTGTTAGGCGATATTACAATTTTTCGGACAAAGACAACGCTGTTAACGGCCAGGTACTCATTTTACACCTGAGTACGGTGAGAGAATGTGAGTAAAGAGTCTTTTCCAAGGACTCAACTATGCGCCGAGCGAGGGGCGAACCCAGGACCTTCCGATCCGAAAGCGAGTGTCATACCACTAGACCACATAGCCGCACGGGGCTGAGCGTCGTAGATGTGTTAATTTCTAACCGTGCTGTGCGCCTTGGTGGTCCGGTAGTATGACACTCCTCTATGGACCGGAACGTCATATGTTCAAGTCCCGTTCTGAGGGGCGCATTGTCGAGTCCTTGGAAAAGACTTGACATTCTCTCACCGAATTCAGATGTAAAATGAGTATCAGGCCGTTAACAGCATTGTCTCTGTCGGAAATGTGAAATGTGTATCCCCTATTATCTGGCACCGTGTCTTGTCTTACATTTAAAATGTTGCTGTTGGCAAGGGACACTTTGTAAAGCGCCTCGATCACGTTTAGTGGATATTGCGCTATTTAAATGCTTCTTCTTCTTCTCCCTCTTCTTCTTCTTCTTCTTCTTCTTCTTCTTCTTCTTCTTCTTCTTCTTCTTCTTCTTCTCCTCCTCCTCCTCCTCCTCCTCCTCCTCCTCCTCCTCCTCCTCCTTCTTCTTCTTCTTCTTCTTCTTCTTCTTCTTCTTCTTCTTCTTCTTCTTCTTCTTCTTCTTCTTCTTCTTCTTCTTCTTCTTCTTCTTCTTCTTCTTCTTCTTTCAGCTTATTCCGCATTTTGCAGGGTTGCCATAATGAATGCCACATCTCCATGCATCTCGGTTCATAGCATCATCTTCCTCCAGGCCAATTCTTTCATATTATAGACCTTTACCCTATCCAACCATCTAGTGTTTGGGCGCTCCTGTTGTCCTTTGTCCCGCAAATAGTATTCCCACAATATAGATTGAAATGTTCAAGTTCCTTTTATTTATTTTTTTTGTTTTAGCTTTTATTGTTTGTTATTTGTTTTTAGTTGCTTTTTATGTTTTGTATTTTGTTTGGTTTTTGTGTTGTTTTTCTTTTCTTTTCCTTTTTTTTTTTTTTTTGGGGGGGGGGTGTATTTTCAATTGGATAAAACACTTTTTTTCATTTCATAATATTCAGACAGTGTTTCGGTGACCCCACTCATTTGCGATGGCTTAATATTGAAATGATAGATAGGACATCATAAATACGAACTGTGGGTCTCTTGCAAGGTAACCCCCTAAGTGTCATATCCTTGGATTGGAACTCGAGTTCATCCCGTCATAATACCGTTTTGGGACGGTTGGTCACGTCATTACAAAACGTCACAGATCAGGATGCTATTTTTAGATATGCATCGAGCCTTTAGAGGACTTTGTATGTAGGGCAGGGAGGTACTTACTGTATCTGCTATTCCCCTCTAATCTTTTCCAACATGCTTTCTATTCCTCTCTATTGTTTTCCAACTTGCTTTCTATTCCCCTCTAATGCTTTCCAAGATGCTTTCTATTCCCCTCTAATATTTTCCAACATGCTTTCTATTCCCCTCTAATGTTTTCCAACATGCTTTCTATTCCCTCTAATGTTTCCACGATGCTTTCTGTCCTTGTCTTGAAATGAGATTACTTGGTCTTGTCCTGGCCCTGGCCGGATATAACATCTTGGAGGGAAACGGACAAATGTATAATTAGAGTTTTGGGAGATGGTATTTTTTGTCTTGTAAATGATCTCTCTGTTATGCACTGTATTATGTTTTGTTTACATATCATATATGATTTGTAAACATTTGAGTGTATTCCTGTTAGTTGGGACCTCTGCTTTTGTCTGGATGAGACATGTAGGTGATCTCAAACTAAGTACACTGATAGTGTGCTCTTGGAATCTACATCTGTATCCTAATTGAACTAACTCATCTTTATCTTTCTTTTTCGTGGGTACTTAATTGTAATTCTAGAACTTTTTACTATCCCATTTTCTTTCTTTTTACTGGCGCTGATATGACCTTAATGTGTTGCAAGCGCCGTCAAACCCATAAAAAAACAAACAAATTTTGTATGTACGTTGAGTTGAATGATCACAAAAAGAAAACTCCCGGAAAACTTAATTATTCTGTCATACTTTGACTAATAATAATATTTACATTTTTCACCCTCAAGAATCATACTGGAAATATTTATAACATTCTACAACTTTTAACTCAGAAGAATGGAATGTGTTAAGTGTTCTTCAACTTAATATGCTTTTGATTAACTCACACCAGGAGGGCTCAGAACAAGGCATATATATATTATATATATATATATATATATATATATATATATATATATATATATATTATATATATATATGTGTGTGTGTGTGTGTGTGTGTGTGTGTGTGTGTGTGATTGAGGGGAGTTAGCTGGAATCACATAGGGTGCTCGACAGTTTCTCATTATTTATTTATGATTACTCACCTGTTTTTTGTAGGGGTTTTTTACACATTCTCCCACAACGTTGTTTCATCCAGAATTCCTCGAATCATCAGGGAGGTCGTTTAGATGTGTCGTTGTTGTTTCCTGTAAGTTGTCGCCAATGTTGTATATATATATATATATATATATATATATATATATATATATATATATATAAGAGCGACCTCTTTTCAGTATTCCATCGGTGCAAGATTTGAATGTGAAAATAGTTGTTAGAGTTACGAAATTTGAGATCGGAGTATTCTACGAAACGACATACCAGAAGGATGACGATTATTAAATACATACTAATACATTATTGTACGGCTGTGTGGTCTTGTGGTAGGACACTCGCTTTCGGATCGGAAGGTCCTGGGTTCGAACCTCGCTCGGCGCATAATGAGTCCTTGGAAAAGACTCTTTACTCACATTCTCTCACCATAATACTCTTCAACAGTCGTAACGTCACTTCCTTCCTAATGACGCATGGTAACTTAGTAACACTGGCTCTAAACTATTGGAACAATGGCGGACGCCCGTATGAAATATTTCCCCGGCGAGCATAAAAGCGTATCCAGAGGGGAAAAAAACATAAATTTGATCATGTTTTGATTTTACACATTCTGATTACAAGGCATATGAAAAGTGCTAGCCAGCATGGAGAAAAAAAAGTAATGATTTTCTTTGTTTAGAACCAAGATGGCCGCCGTTGCCGGGCGGCGTGACATCAGACTACTGAATCCAATTCTCGGGTGTAAAATGAGTATCTGGCCATTATGTCGGGAAAAAAATGAATATCGCATAACGGGCGTCGTGTCTAGTTCTACATGTTACTCGTTGCTGTTGGTCAGGGACTCTTGTAAATCACTTTTAGCACGTTTAGTGTATATTGCGCTATATAAAAGCTCAAGTTTTTTATCTTAAAAGAGTTATTTTTATCGTGCTAAATGACACTACAAGTTTTGGAATATGTGTTATTCCTAGATAAAAAAAAACAAAAGTGGAACGAGTCAGATTCCTTAATAATGACTCGTGTTTTTCTGGTTTTCCTCACCTGTCCCTCTATCAAAAGTTGTAGAAGTTTGTGTCAACCTCCGAATCAATTTGTCTTAACTGAAAATATATATTGGACCGTGTTGATGTCATATAAAAAAAGTCTTCTATAATTCCTGTAAATACTAGATACTATGAAACCGCTGTCATAAAATTAGAGATTTTACACTATCAGACAAGTTGCGCAACACCAAGTAAGATATTTTTTCATTCTGTTTCCAGAAAATCTCGTGCTGACACCGTAGTTCCGGCTAAAGATTATGAGGTCACAGCATACTAGTTTCCGAATAAAAACAACACGCTTTAACTGTTATAAAGTTACAACTTATGTAGATTGCATCAAATTTAGAATTTACGATTTATTGCACATATCTACATCATTTCCCAATTACCGAAGACTGAAATGAAATCTCCAACTTTAAATCATTTGAAATAGTGATTATAATATACTCAAAATTGTCAAATTAATAATGAATGTGTTTAATATGTAACTTTGAAAAATTGTATCTGTGCATGAACGTTTCACTGAGCTCTTAGGCGACGTGCATATATTTGCAGGCCTGTTAACCGAACGCAGTTATGGGCCTGATTTAACATTTTTGCTGCTTCATGACCTGAATTTGGCTGCCTGTTGAGAAAAGGATTAAATTCAAAGTTTGTGTTTTGGTGTATCTTTGTCTTGAAGGTACTGCCCCTTCCTACTTTTCGGAACTAATTGAAAGATATTCAAAACCCCGCCCCTTTAGTTAGGTCAGTGATTCCACCAAACTAGTTGTCCCTCGAGTACGGAAAAATGCTGGAATGAGATCCTTTTCTCATTTTGGACCCTCTGTTTGGCACGCCTTACCACAGAGCATTCGTGAAAAAGAATCTTTGTTTATTTTTAAACGTTCGCTTAAAACATATGTTTCGTCTTTAGTAGATGGTATGAGAAGCAAGATAGGTCTTCTGGTTTGTGTTGTGTATTGTGTGTGTGTGTGTGTGTGTGTGTGTGTGTGTGTGTGTATGCTTGTGTGTGTGTGTGTGTGTGTGAATGAGTATGTTTCAGCCAAAGCGCTTGGAGTCTGGTGTCTCGGAATTATAGCGCAATATACGTTTTCAGCATTATTATTTATTATTATTTATAATAAGCAGACGTTGCTTTTATGGAATTTCCGATATAATTTTAGCTTGTAAGTTACTCCGAAACAACACCGCTTTATATGGTGGGTCACATTTAGAAAGCTCCTACTTTTAAAAAAACGTAATCATTCTGTCATACTTTGACTGATAATAATGTTTACCTTATCCGTCTTTTTGTTTGTATCATACTGGAACCAGTCTTTACAGTCAAGAGACTTTTAAACAAGCCGAATTGATGGAACATGTTGCATGTTACTTTAACTCTCTCCTTACTACCTATAGATAGAATGCGCTTGGCCAAGGAGTTCACAACATTGCCATCAGGAAGTATAACGGACCAACACACAAACTCTGTGTAACCATGAACTTTTATAGTCTGGTTTATACAATTTAGTGAGAACAACTCACAAACGCGGATGGCAAAAACAATAACAAAGGCCTGAGTGACGTCATCTGCATACTATCTATAGGAAAATCGTCACATTCGTTACGATGCAGCCAACAAGTTTCTTATTCTGATTTCGTTTTGCTATAGTTGTAGATATAAAAACTCGTCACTGTGTTGCAGAGCTAATTTTTCTGAACACAATATTAGAATAGATCCGTTGCTCATCTGTTTGAAAAAAAAAATTATTTTTGTGTTGGGCGAGTGTGAAGTTTAGGGTAAAATTCTAAAAATAGCTGGTAAGGAGAGAGTTAACATATTACATTTTGGTTAACTCTTACGGGGGGGGAGGGGGGGGGTGGGAGGGGGGGGGACTCAGAACAAGGCATTTATGTCTCGTCCAAGGACAACTATACTAAAGCCCTCCTTGGTCTCGTCATATAGATAGTATCCTATGCGCTTGACCAATAAGCTCACAACATTGCCACCCGGAAGTATAACGGAGCAACGCACACAAAACTCTTGTGTGAACATGAACTTTTATAGTTTGGTGAATACATTATAGTGTGAATTACTCATAAACGTGGATGGCAAAAACCAATAACAAAGACCCGAGTGACGTCAGCTTCATTCTTTATATATGTTAAGCGTTGCTGTTGGCAGCAACAGCTAATCGGATTCAATAATCTGATTTCACGTCCCCAGCAACGGCGGCCATCGTGGTTCATAACAAAGAAAATCGGTACTTTTTATTCTTCATGCTGGCTAGAACTTTTCATATGTGTTGTGATCAGAATGTGTAAAAGTCAAAACACGATCAGATTTATAATGTTTTTCTCCTCTGGATACGGTTTTATGCTCGTCGGAGAAATATTTCATAAGGACGTCCACCATTGTTCCGATAGTTAAGAGCCAGTTACTAAGTTACCATGCGTCATTACGAGGGAAGTGACGTTACGACTGTTGAAGCGTCTTTATTGTTCTCACACTACTGTGTTATGGCGATCTATCCAGGACGCAAACTCATCACCGTAATCGTACAAGGTCGCAAACCCGTCCGGAAGCTTCGCAAGGAACCTTTGTATGTAAAGCGCCTTGAGCATGTTTAGTGGATATTGATTGACCAATCAACTCTATATAGATAGTATGCGCTTGCCTAAGAAGCTCACAACATTGCCATCTGGAAGTATAACGGACCAACACACAATACTATGTGTAACATTGAACGTTTATAATCTGAGTAATACCGTTTAGTGACTAAAAAAAAACGCGGATGGCAAAAACATTAACAAAGACCCGAGTGACGTCAACTTCATTCTATCTATAAATTGTATGTGCTTGCCTTAGAAACTCATAACGTTGTCGTTCTGAAGTATAACGGATCAACACACAAAACTATGTGTAACGTTGAACGTTTATAGTCTTGTTAATATAGTTTAGTGAGAATTACTCACAAACATGGATGGAATAAAATACAATAACAAAGACCTGACTGACGTCAATTATTTCGTTCTATCAAATGATAACTTTGGTCCGTTCCAACCAACGGACTATATATATATATATATATATATATATATATATATATATATATATATATATATATATATGTGAACAACATTACCATCCGGAAGCATAACGGACCAACACACCAGACTCTGTGTAACCATGAACTTTTCTTGTCTGGAGAATATATACAGTTTAGTGAGAATTACTCATATACGTGGATGGCAAAAAAAAAAAAAAACAATAACAAAGACCTGAGTGACGTCAACTTCGAGCTATCTATAAAAGCCTGATACTTACCAAAAACTTTTGTCATGTAAGAAGACGAAGAGTACAGTACAGGAAAAAGTTCATTGGATTCAGTAGTCTGATGTCACGCAGCCCGGCAACTGCGGCCATCTTGGTTCTAAACAAAGAAAATCATTCCTTTTTATTCTTCAAGCTGGCTAGAACTTTTCATGTCTTGTGACCAGAATGTGTAAAAGTCAAAACATGATCAAATTTATGGTTTTTTCCCTCTGGATACGCTTTTATGCTCGCCGGAGAAATATTTCATACGGGCGTCCGCCATTGTTCCGATAGTTTAGAGCCAGTGTTGCTAAGTTACCATGCGTCATTAGGAAGGAAGTGACGTTACGACTATTGAATCCTATTGTGAATTGTAATCAATAGCTTAGCCAATAGAATCATTTGTTTCCATGAGCACTTCTAACAACAACTCACTTTTTACGTGCTTTTAGTGATCGGCCTCATCTTTTGTGACGAAAGTTGTTGGTCAGTATCAGCGTAGCCATCGTAAAGTTCTTGCCTGACACTGAAACCCAAAAAGACTGGCATTTTGACGTCATTATTTGGTTTTTGCACCGCCTAGTGAGTTGTCGTTAGTAGAGCTCATGGAAACAAATTATTTCATTGGTTGAACTATTGAATACAACTCACGATTTGTTTTCTTTTGTGGCAAAAGACTGGCATATTGACGTCATTTTTTGGTCAGTATCAGGCCATGACTTTACGAAGGCCACGGTCAGGCTATAAGTTTACGATGGCTACGGTATCAGGCGTTTAGCTTTCGAAAGTCACGGGCGAATCAAGTTCCTATGAGAAGATTGGAAGGTATAGATAGAATGCGCTTGGCCAAGGAGTTCACAACATTGCCATCCGGAAGTATAACGGACCAACACACAAACTCTGTGTAACCACGAACTTTTATAGTCTGGTTAATACAGTTTAGTGAGAACAACTCACAAACGCGGATGGCAAAAACAATAACAAAGGCCTGAGTGACGTCATCTGCATACTATCTATAGAATCACTTCTTTCCATGAGCACTACTAACGACAACTCACTTTTTACGTGCTTTTAGTGATCGGCCTCATCTTTTGTGACGAAAGTTGTTGGTCAGTATCAGCGTAGCCATCGTAAAGTTCTTGCCTGACACTGAAACCCAAAAAGACTGGCATTTTGACGTCATTATTTGGTTTTTGCACCGCCTAGTGAGTTGTCGTTAGTAGAGCTCATGGAAACAAATTATTTCATTGGTTGAACTATTGAATACAACTCACGATTTGTTTTCTTTTGTGGCAAAAGACTGGCATATTGACGTCATTTTTTGGTCAGTATCAGGCCATGACTTTACGAAGGCCACGGTCAGGCTATAAGTTTACGATGGCTACGGTATCAGGCGTTTAGCTTTCGAAAGTCACGGGCGAATCAAGTTCCTATGAGAAGATTGGAAGGTATAGATAGAATGCGCTTGGCCAAGGAGTTCACAACATTGCCATCCGGAAGTATAACGGACCAACACACAAACTCTGCGTAACCATGAACTTTTATAGTCTGGTTAATACAGTTTAGTGAGAACAACTCACAAACGCGGATGGCAAAAACAATAACAAAGGCCTGAGTGACATCATCTGCATACTATCTATAAATAATCGGTTGTTGAGAATTTACAAAATTTGAGATCGTTTGCGAGTCAACATTCATTCTAATCAATTTTCCATATCGATTAAAAAAAAAAACGATAAGTAACTACGGTGCGAGTATGTGCTCAAATGGTATGACACTCGCTTTCCGATAGGAAGGTCCTGAGTTCGAACCTCGCTCGGCGCAAAGTTGAGATCTTGGAAAAAGCTCTTCTCTCACGTTCTCTCACCGTAGCCGGGTGTAAAATGAATACCTGGCGGTTAACAACGTTGTCTCTGTCCGAAAAGAAATTGTAATATCGCCTGACAGACGTCATGTCTCGTTCTATATGTTACGTGTTGCTGTTGGTCAGGGACCCCTTGTAAAGCGCTTTGAGCACGTTTAGTGAATATTGCGCTATAGAAATGCTCTAGTTTAAGATCGAATCACTCATTTGTCTTTCGTGTTTCATTCATCGTGTTTTGTTGATTAAGAGGAAACCTGAAACGTCCACAGTTCCTGTCTTCGTTCAATATATTGAAGCATACATTTCATTCCTTATCGTTATTATTTTCCTTCAAGCAGCAACATTTTCATATTGATTCAAAGATAATTTCACAATTTATGTATGTATGTATATATATATATATATATATATATATATATATATATATATATATATATATATATATATATATATATATAATCGTCTTGGATACAAATATGGTACGAATAAGGCTCGACATGTAACAATGGAGCGAATTATTATTGTAATATTTACCACGATGTTGAAGTCAGTCTACATCGATGTTTCAGGCCTATCGGTCATCGTCAGGACTGTGTGTTACATACGAACCAAACTCATGTAACACACAGTCCTGACGATGGCTGAAAGGCCTGAAACATCGATGTAGACTGACTCCAACATCGTGGTAAATATTACAATAATATATATATATATATATATATATATATATATATATATATATATATATATATATATATATATATATATTTATTTATAAGTGTTGGTGGATACTCGTAGGTACGAAAGTGCTCGATAATGATGGTTAGAGCTAATATAAAATATAAATTATGTCACTCACTTATTTATGGCTAAGGCGTACGTTTCTGTGGCTTTCGTCTACGTTTTCAGTGGGCATAATGTCCGAAGGAAAAATGTATTCCGTATTCACACTCCATATGTCCTTGCTTCCGTTGTGTAGTGGTCATTTGTGTTGGTGTGTAGTACTACACATATATAAGTGAGTGACATAATTTATATTTTAAATATATATATATATATATATATATGTGTGTGTGTGTGTGTGTGTGTGTGTGTGTGTGTGTACATATTCATATTAGAAAAGATAACGTAAGCATCTATATAACGCAATATCCACTCAACTTGCTCAAAGCGTTTAACAAGATATCTTCAGCCAACAGCAACCCTTAACACGTTAAGACGAGACATGACACCTGTTAAGCTGTATTATATAATATTACATTCTTGGGGTACAACACATCCCGACATAATACTGTTTTGAGACGGTGGGTCACATATAATGCACCGATATCTTGGGCTATAGATTCAATTTCCAGTAACATAGTACCGTTTGACAACATTTTACATTTGAGTACACTGAGATAATGGGAATGAATAATTAATAGTCTTTTCCAATGACCTATCTATGTGGTCGCTCAGAGCGAGGCTTCAATTCTGGACAGACGCACCTTCCGCTGTGTGTGTGTGTGTGTGTGTGTGTGTGTGTGTGTGT
>NC_088360.1:109045663-109100663 GCF_034508935.2 Berghia stephanieae
TCCCTTTCGGATCGGAAGGTCCTGGGTTCGAGGCAGCCTCGCACGGCGCTTTGGTGATCGAGTCCTTGGAAAAGGCTCTTTATTCACATTCACCCATTGTACTCATGTGTGAAATGAGTACCTGGCCGTTACCAGCCGTTAACAGCGTCATCTGTGTCGGAAAAAATGTAAAGCGCTTTGAGCACGTTTAGTGGATATTGCGCTCAAAAAGATCAAAATTATTTTCCCTCTTTTTTCTTTTTTTTAAAAATTATTTTTTATTGGAAAGCCGTAGCCTATATGTGGTTACTTAAGAATTATAGACCAATGTTTTAAATAATTGACAAAAAATGAATAGACTAGCTTGGAAAAAAAGGAGAATACCAAATGTTTTGGTGTCAAAGGCCTTATTTATCCAATAAGCTTCAACAGTCGTGATGTCACTTCCCTCACAATGACGCAGAGTAACTTAGCAATTAGTTCTAAAGGTACCGTATGGTACTCGAAAGGTACCGAGTTTGATTTTTCGCCGTGCTGTGTAACCTAGAGCAAGTCATCTCTTCCTTATTTTCGGCACTGCACTGCAGGTGACTCCTGGGTTATTCTAGTCTACTATGGAAATAGACCCTAAAGACAAATTTCCTCTTGGGGGATGAATAAAATAAAAGCTAGAGCAGTTATATAGCGCAATATCGACTAAAATGCTCAAATCACTCTCAAGACAGCAGCAACACATACATAACATACAGGAAGAGACATGACGCCTATTAGGCGATATTACATTTTTTTACGGACAGAGACAACGCTGTTAACGGCCAGGTACTCACTTTACACCTGCGTATTGTGAGAGAATGTGATCAAAGAGCCTTTTTCCAAGGACTCAACTATGCACCGCTCAGACCGGGTCTCGAATCCAGTACCCTCCGATCCAAAATCGAGAGTCATATTACTAGGCTACATAAAAGCCGCATATAGGGTATCTATCTATAAGAATTCATATTTATTTATCATTTATTTATTTATTTATTTATTACAGGCAATTTATAGCATGTTAGGCAATAGCATCAAGGACCAGCAGATCGAATCCCCGCAGGAGAGAACGATGAAAATCTTCAGCAAAATGGACACGAACAACGACGGTGTCTTGACCAAGGAAGAATTCATCCAGGGCTGCATGCACGACAGGTGCCTCTACCAGATGTTGACTGCCGATGGAGAAGGACCTAAAGAATAACAAATTTCCATAGGTATATCTAGGAACGAACGAAAGATTTAATTGCGAACTCCGCGTGCAAAACATAAATAAAATAATGGTTACGAGCTTGAAAGATGGATGGCATCGTAGCCATCGTTAACTTCTTATTATAGTTTGACACTGACCGTAGCCATCGTAATGTTATAGCCTGACACTGACCAAAAAATGATGTCAAAATGCCAGTCTTTGCCACAAAAGAAAACAAATCGTGACTTGTATTCAATAGTTCAACCAATGAAGTAACTTGTTTCCTTGAGCTCTACTAACGACACCTCACAAGACGCTACACAGACCTAAAAAATGACGTCAAATTGCCAGTCCTAGAGGGTTCTAATGTCAGGCTATATAATATGTTAACGATTGCTATGCTGACACTGATACTGACCCAAAAAATGACGTCAAAAGACAAGTCTTTGGCCGCAAAAGAAAACAATTTGTAAGTTGTATTCAATAGGTAAACCTATGGGATCGCTTGTTTCCTTGAGCTCTACTTACGACAACTCACTAAAACGCTGCACAAATCTTTTTTAAAAATGACGTCAAACTATAAGTCAGAGAGGGTTCTAGTTTCAGTTAACGATGGCGATGGTGTTATCGTCGCCTTTGTAAACTGATGGCCTGAATCTGACCAGAAAAGTTCGTCACAATCAAAAGAAGACGATCATCAAAAGAAAGTGAAAATTGAGTAGTTGTTGAAAGTGCTCAAAGGAACAAATGATTCTGTAGATAAACATGCGCTTGGCTAAGAAGCTCACAACATTGCCATCCGGAAGTATAACGGACCAACACACAAAACTTTGTGTAACCATGAACTTTTATAGTCTAGATAATACAGTTTAGTGAGAATTGCTCATAACCGTGATGGCAAAAAAAAAAAACAACAAAAAAACAAAAAAACAAAAAAAAAAACAGACTCGAGTGACGTCATCATCAGATAGAATGAAGTTGACGTCACTCAGGAACTTTGTTATTGTTTTTCGCTATCCATATTTATGCGTTATGCTCACTAAACTGTATTAACCAGACTATAAACGTTCAAGGTTACACAGTATTTTTTTAGTGTTGGTCCGTTATACTTCCGAATGGCAATGTCGTGAGATACTTAGCCAAGCGCATACTATCTATTGGTTGAACTAGTGATTAAGTGTTTTCTCGTATGTTCGTCTTCTTTTATGACGATATTTTTTGGGGGGGTTAGTACGTAGCCATCGTAAACTTATAGCCTGGCACTGACCAAATAAATGTCGTCAAAAGGCCAGTCTTTTGCCACAAAAGAAAACAAATCGTGAGTTGTATTCAATAGTTCAACCAATGAAATAACTTGTTTCCTTGAGCTCTTACTAACAACTCACTAGACGCTACACAAACTTAAAATGTGACGTCAAACTGCCTGTACTAGAGGTTTCTAGCGTAGCCATTGTTATGTTATATAGCCTGATACTGAAATCCAAAAGGACTGGCATTTTGACGTCATTATTTGGTTTTTGCACCGCCTAGTGAGTTGTCGTTAGTAGAGCTCATGGAAACAAGTTATTTCGTTGGTTGAGCTATTGAATACAACTCACGATTTGTTTTCTTTTGTGGCAAAAGACTGGCATTTTGACGTCATTTTTTGGTCAGTATCAGGCCATAACTTTACGAAGGCCACGGTTCTAGTGTCAGGCTATATGTTAACGATGGCTACGGTTAGTATCAGGCCATAAGTTTACGAAGGCCACGGTGATATGGTGGGTGACTAGTAGATAGCCATTAAAATGATAAAGCTGTTGAAAGAGATATATTAAAGAATATTTAGAAATAAGAGAGAAAAAAGACCCTATACTTGACAAGTGTGTAGATACTGGAGTAGATGGAGCGAATGGGTGGATGGATGAACATAAACTGTTCGTTATTTAAATATTGATAATTGTATGATTTATGTAATGCCGATATAAGCAGATTGCACTGTACCTAATCCTATTATTGTTCAATATTATACTATATGTAATGATAATATAATGATGAATGAGTGCTTTTAATGGATTGTGTAAATACGATGTGATTGATTTCAGCCTGTATATATTTGATTGTTTACACTATTGTTATTTCTATTCTTCTTCTTATTTTTATTATCGTTATATTTACCACCACTACCACCACCACCACTACTACTACTACTACTACTACTACTACTACTACTACTACTACTACTACTACTACTACTACTACTACTACTACTACTACTACTTCTACTACTACTTACTACTACTACTACTACTACTACTACTACTACTACTACTACTACTACTACTACTACTACTACCACTACAACCACTACTTCCTTTACTACTACTACTACTACCACTACTACTACTACTACTACTACTACTACTACTACTACTACTACTACTACTACTATTTTTATTATTCTTATTATCATCATCATCATCATTATTATCATTATTAATATTATTATTGTTATTATTACTATTATAATTATAATAATAATAATATAATAATTATTATTATTATTATTATTATTATTATTATTATTATTATTATTATTATTATTATTATTATTATTATTATTATTATTATTATTATTATTATTATTATTATTATTATTATTATTATTATTATTATTATTATTATTATTATTATTATTATTATTATTATTATTATTATTAGTATCATTACTCTCATTATTATTATTTCGTGTGATGGAAAGATTTACATTTATTTAGTTATTTCACTGCCACATCTAATAGAAATCAGTAATTAAGAGACCACAATGAAAAATCCAATGATTTACTAGATGTTACTTTTTAAGCAAAAGGGCATTTCACTTCATTTGTCATTGACCCTTACTCGCCACGTTATATTAACTTTCAAAAGAAGGAGAATGAGTTTTATTGCCAATGCGACACACATCCATCTTGAAATATGGAGTTACCAAGGTAGATACATTTTTATTCGGATTTTTAAAATCTTCACCTACATCTTAGAATTGGTTGCCTCAAGATTCTGGGTGGGGTTCCTGAAATCCCATAGTGGGCAGCAGTGAGGCACTTACTGTGTCTTCTATGATTTACCAAAGCCTTGTGATTTGTTCGGTCTGGAAAATCTAAAGGTGCACGAAATGTTTCCCTATCGCTGCTATTGTTATTTTTCCTCACAAAAATATTTCGAAGCAAAATGATGATTTTCCTGTTAATGTAGCTTGCATTGATGTCTTATTATTATTATTATTATTATTATTATTATTATTATTATTATTATTTATTATTATTATTATTATTATTATTATTATATTATTATTATTATTATTATTATTATTATTATTATTATTATTATTATTATTATTAGCATTATCAATATCATAACATTTAGTTCAAAACTTGATTGGTCAACTGCTATTCGTCGAGTTAGCTGAACACTTGTGGTGTGTTATTTGATATTTTATGAAAGGAGGTCAAAGAAGAGTTGTGTTGTTATAATATTACTGTGACTGATGATAATCATTATTATTATCTAATTATTATGTCAAATGTCTTTGACAAAACATTCTGATAACATGCAAGGATAATACAATAATGAATTATTATCATGCCTTAGAAATTTCTCTGTATTTCACTCCTCACAAATCGCTTCATAATCAGCATTACATCAGTTTCATGTCCTCACATCTTTTGTATTATTCGTAAAGAAATGCATATATATATATATATATATATATATATATTATATATATATATATATATATATATATATATATATATATATATATATATAATTTATTATATATATATATATATATATATATATATATATTATATATATATATATATATATATTTACATACATTTAAATTTAACTGGGTTCGTGAAGTTTAATATTTTATTTATTTTTATTTTTGCTTTCCTTCTGGCGTCATTGTTTTAATGTTAAATCTCGCATTGGTCGGGATAGGGAATATTTAGTTGTGTTAAGAACTGATAAAAGATACTTTTGCAATTTAACTACCTTTCTGTAAATGACCTCCTATAGTGGGTAGGGGGTACTTGCTGTATTTTCTACCCCCTATAAATGTTTTTCAACTGCTTTCTCTCTTTGTCTTAGAATGAGATAACTAAGTTTTGTCCCGACCCTGGCCGAAATCCTTGGCAAGGAGGCAAACAGTTGAATGTATAGTTAGAGTTTTGGGAGATGATATATTTTTCCTTGTAAATCTTCTCTCTGTTATGTACTGTTAGTTTTTTATTTTAATTTTTAACACATGACTTGGAAACATTTGAGTGTATTCCTCTTATTGGGATCTTGTGCTGGTGTCTGGGTGAAACATTTAGGTGATCTCACACTAAGTACACTGATAGTGTGCTCTTGGAATCTACATCCGTTCCCTATTTGAACCATTTCCCCTTTGTCTTACTTTTTCCTCAAGTCTTTATAATTGTACATCTAGAATGTCTTAACTATCCCATTTTCATCCTTTTTACTGGCGCTGATATGACCTAAATGTGTTGCAAGCGCCGTAAAACCGTTTTTAAAAATGTATTGGTCGGGGTAGGGGATTTAGTTGTCTTAATAAGTGATAATAGCTATTTTTGTACAATTTAACTGATGATTAATACAGTCTATGCTCTATTTTAAATTTAATTTTGGCAAACAATTAGCAATGTCCATTAAGAAATTTACGTAGAATTCAACTACCTTTCTGTAAATAAAAGCGTGTATACTCGAGAAGTTTGTGGTTAGTCTCTTGTCATTAGATCAGAGGGAATGAGTTCGAATCCCGATGTACAGGATGTGAACTTGTTTTCAACTACTTCAAATTCTGTGAATTTGGTGCATCAATTGCTTCCACTTTTTCTTGATTTGACCTTGTGTTTTTATTAAGTTAATCGTTGCCTTCAAAAATAAATGTTTTAATATTCAGGAGAGAGAGAGAGAGAGAGAGAGAGAGAGAGAGAGAGAGAGAGAAGAGGAGAGAGAGAGAGAGAGAGGATGGGGGGGGGGGGGGGAGGGGAGAGATGGAGAAAAGTACATTATGAAATGTAAAAATAGCGATTAGTACATCCTATGTTCTATTTAAAAAAAATTTTTTTTCAAATAAATAGCAATTGTCCATTGAGAAATTAACGTATTGTAGAATTGTCAGGGTGTTTAAATGTCATTTCCGGGTGTTTAAAAGGCCATTTCAGAGTGTTTAAACTCCAATTCCGGGTGTTTAAAGGCCAATTGGTCTATTTAACACTTTACATACCATTGCATCAATTGACGCCATTATGATTTGTATTACACTAATTTTATAGCTTATTGTTTCATTTCGTTCGTTACCTTATAACAGTTAACTATCCCAGGATTGCACCATGAACGTAGTCATAGAATATAATATATTATACTCTAGTTACTGAGGATGACATCAATATTAAAGTAAACTTTTGTTTTACGGTCCTAGCCCACAGAAAACTCGTACAGGAAGGTCTACATAAAAGCTGGTGCTTAGATGCTATTTTTAGCTTCTCCTTTTAATCGACACACCAACGCGAACTCCCGATGGTCTGTGATTAAGCGGAGTCGACTGTTTATACCAGAATAGTATTAGAATAAATTCATTGCAAGCGATATCTAAAAGCATGGTTTTCTCCAATTTGAAACAATTTTGTTGACATCTCTTTAAAAAATTATTATTCAAGGTTGACTGTGCCAGTGATGTTCTATTAAAGAATAATCGACATTTAAATTGGGAAGGGGGGGGGGTGTCTTTCAAACCCTGCTAAAGACACACTGTCCTTTTTCATCGAAGACGACCAATTTGTTATTTATTTATTGACTTAAAGAGGAAAGAACGTCTTGTTCATCTCAAAGGTACAATACACCGAGTGTTATGAAACTCCAAAATGTCTCCGATAATTCTAAGCTGTCCACTAGATTGCTCGAGTGTTTTGATTCATTTTCTATGGGGTGGTGACTTTAAAAGACTTCTTCTCCGATGTTGGAATATGCTACCTGTTTCTGGGTGGGGTTCCTACCTCTTATAGTGGACAGGGAGGTACTTACTGTGTCTTCTATCCCCCTATATCTGTTTTTCAACTTGCTTTCTGTCTCGTCTTAGAATGAGTTTACTTGGTTTTGTCCTGACCCTGGATGAGAGGGAAACATCCAAATGTATGGTTAGTTTTGGGAGATGATATTTTTTTCCTTGTAAATCATCTCTCTGTTATTCACTGTATTATGTTTTGTATAAATATTATATATGATTTGTAAACATTTGAGTGTATTCCTCTTAGTTGGGACCTGTGCCTGTGTCAGGATGAGACTTTTAGGTGATCTCAAACTAAGTACTTTGATAGTATGCTCTTGGAATCTACATCTCATTGTTTCCTATTTGAACTAATTCCCCTTTCTTTCACTTTTACTTGGGTGCTTTAATTGTAATTCTAGAACTTTTTACTATCCCATTTTCTTCGTTTTTACTGGCGCTGATATGACCTAAATGTGTTGCAAGTGCCGTAAAAACGCTTTAAAACAACAAACATGCATCGATGGGATCTGAGGGGGTCAGCCGACTGTCCACACTGTCAGGGAACGCCAAGGACAGGCGCCTGTGACGAGATTGGCGCGAGAGTTCGACGCTGTCGTCATAACTGCGGTGACGAATTTAAAGACTGGCTGGAGACTTCCAGTGTGGAGATGTAGTCATACGCTACTACTACTACTACTACTACTACTACTACTACTACTACTACTACTACTACTACTACTACTACTACTATTACTACTACTACTACATTAGATCTAGATATTGATAGAACAAAAGAAATAAAGAAAACAATAGAGTTTGTACATTCCAAAATCCATCCCTTACGATAAATTATTGTGTGACATACTCTGGAATATTCAAGTAAATAAATGTATTTATTATAGTCATATTATCATCGGAATTAATCACGTTACTGCCGTAGGCATTCGGAATTCGAAAACAATTTTTTTTAAAGAAATTTGACCAGAAAACTCGTCCTTCAAATATCAATCGATTTATTAAAGTGCCTCTCTCACACCTGGGACTTCGCAAAGTTTCAAGCTCGAGAGGTTTGCTTTTTGTATTTTGTTTGTCGTTATTTTTTAAGATTTATTTACTTTGTTTATTTTATTTTATTTTTTTTTGTTGTTTTATTTTTTACTGTTGTTTTTATTTATTTATTTTATATATATATATTTTTTTTTTTTTTGCCAAGATGACAGTCAGTTTTCTAATTGGTTGATAAATGAATGATGAGATTTCTGGCCAAAATTTTAAAAATTTGTTGTGTTATTTTCAGTATACGGCCTGTTTCCAGTTCGAATTTTTTTCAAACATCATTTCGATGCATCAACATCCATTGTAGTTACAGCCTTCAAAGGAGTCTCATTAGGACATCACTATTGCTTCTTTTTAACCAAAAAATAAAAAATAGGCAAACGTTTAATACATTTTCACCAGTCGGGATTGAGTTTAAATTCTCATATTTACACACCCAAACTTTATTATATATCTTTTTTTTTCCTGGTCCAGACAGGGGTCCTTAGCTGATAGGGAGGCATTTACGTGTACACTTCTTTTTTTTTTTTTTTGAGAGACGATATTTTTTCCCTTTATATTAATCATCTCTCTGTTATGTAGTATTAATCGATTAAAAAAAAACATAATTTTGAGTTTTGAACATTTTGTACTTTGTAAACATTTTAGCATATCCTTCATGGTGGGCGGAATCAGTTGCTTGTTCTTGGATGACTTGACTTTTAGGTAATATCAAAATAGGCACTTTGATAAATTGCTTATAGAATCTATTTTTCTCCATTTGAACTATTACCCTTCATCTTACCGTTTCGTTCTCACTTTTAATTTCAGATCCACAATTTCTTTTCTCTAGCATCTTCCTTTCTATAGATAGAACGAAGTTGACGTCACTCAGGTCTTTGTTATTGTTTTTTTTTTTTTTTGTTTTTTTTTTGTTTGTTTTTTTTTTGCCATCCGCGTCTGTGAGTAATTCTCACTAAACTGTAGTTAACCAGACTATAAACGCTCAAGGTTACACATAACTTTGTGTGTTGGTCCGTTATACTTCCGGATGGCAATGTTGTGAGCTTCATAGCTAAGCGCATACTATCTATCGCTAAAAGTGACGCAAGCGCTGTACAATCCATAAATACAAACTAAAACATACATCTTTTTATTTTAACAACAAGAGCTATACGACTCTGTCTTCAATAAATAAATCATAGCGCTTTAGTTAATCTTTTGGTAAGAGCTAAGGTGTCTGACGTTGTAATCAGATAATTACTGAAAAAAAAAATATAATGTGAAAAAAAAATAATAAATCTGACCGCTAAAGAGTTAAATAATATATTATATTGTTGAACCCCATAATATACCAACTAAAACTATCCTCGTGACCAATTATTTCATTTATTAACCATTTTTTTCCTTGTCCATCGGAGAAAGCCCAAGAAGTATACTGCCGTAGTGTGAATAAACACGTATTGAAAATTTTGGCCAGTAAACTCGCCCTTCCAAAGAATCGATCGATTAAAATGACCATCGATTTGACATATACACTCAAAGCTGGGACTTCGAAAGGCCAAGATAAGGGCCATTTAAATCGATCGAAATTTGAAGGACGAGTTTTATGACCACAATTTAATACTTCTATTTTTTGTACAGCAGTATAAGTAGTACGGTTGTTTGGGGTTTTTTTTTTTTTTTTGTTTCTTTGTTATTGACTTTTTAAACATTTATAAGCCACCACACGTTTTTTGCATATATTGTTTTACTTCCGACTGGATCGGTTGATTGGTTAAAAATTTTTGTGTGTGATTATGATGTAACCCATGATGACATTGTGTTTACTTTTATGATTGATTCACTGGATAGTGTATGCTGGTCATATCAGACGGTTATCAGTATCACCAGGGTGTATGCTGGTCATATCAGATGGTTAACAGTATCACCAGGGTGTATGCTGGTCATATCAGATGGTTATCAATATCACCAGGGTGTATGCTGGTCATATCAGATGGTTATCAATATCACCAGTGTGTATGCTGGTCATATCAGAAAGTTATCAGTATCACCAGGGTGCATGCTGGTCATATCAGATGGTTATCAATATCACCGGGGTGCATGCTGGTCATATCAGATGGTTATCAATATCACCGGGGTGTATGCTGGTCATATCAGATGGTTATCAATATCACTAGATTCAATGAAAAACAAAGTGTATCACTCGTCTCTAAAACGGTATAGATAGATCGAATTGGACGTCCCTTAGGTCTTTGTTATTTTTTTCTTCTTTGCCATCCGCGTTTATGAGTAATTCTCACTAAACTGTATTAACCAGACTATAAACATTTAAGGTTACACATAGTTTTGTATGTTGGTCCGTTATACTTCCGGATGGCAATGTTGTGAGCTTCAAGAGAGTTAAAAAGGAAATAAAAATATTATATTAGCGTAACAAAGATGTGACTAGGTGGTAAGGAGAGGGTTAAGTTACCTGAAAGTCGTAAAGAAAAGATGAATCACACAATATTCAAAGTAAAGCTATTGCAATTGTATTCTTCGCTTCCGCAGTCTGTTTCTTTTGTTTGTTTAATTAAGAAAGAGAGCAAATGTAATTTATTTGCAATCATTTCATTTCTACTGTAAAGATGACTGGACTGTGTTTAGAAATTAAAAAAAAAAAATTATAACAGCTTAAAGCAAGGAACAGGATACTTAGTATTGGAGTGTTTCTGGTTCAAAACTTTTCTTCAGATATCAACAAAATAATGAAAACGGTAACAGGGTTCAACAGTCGTGACGTCACTTCACTCGTAATGACGCATAGTAACTGGTTCTAAACAATCGGAGCAATGGCGGACTCCATTATCTCCATCACCGCCCTTATTAACTACTTCTCTGACGAGTATAAAAGTGTATCCAGAAGAGAAAAACATTTTAAATCTGATCATGTTTCGACTTTTATACATTCTGATCATGTGACACATGAAAAAGTTCTAGCCAGCATGAAGAATAAAAAGTACCGATTTTCTTTGTTTAGAACCAAGCTGCTGGTTGCTGGGAGGACGAGATCAGACTATTGAATCCTATTGCAATATATTTCATGTAGAGTCAAGCAACTGGGTGGGGATCCTGACCTCCCATAGCGGGCAGGGAGGTACATACTGTGTCTTCTATCCCTATATATCTATTTTTCAACATGCTTTCTGTCTTTGTCTTGGAATGAGACTACTTGGTTTTTTTCCTGGCCCTGGTCAGAGTCCTGGCTGGGAGGGAAACAGTCAAATGCATAGTTATTGTTTTGGGAGGTAATATTTTTTTTACTTGTAAATCATCTCTCTGTTATGCATTGTATTATATTTAGTTTGCATATTATATTATATAATGTGTACGCATTTGAGTGCGTTCCTCTTAGTTCGGGCTTGTGCTTGTACTTTGATGGTGTGTTCTTTGAATCTACATCTGATCCCTATTTGAACCAATTCCCCTTTGTCTCACCTTTTCTTTTGTGCTTTAATTGTAATTCTAGAACTTTTTACTATCCCATTTTCTTCGTTTTTACTGGCACTGATATGACCTCAATGTGTTGCAAGCACCGTAGAAACCTTAAAAACAAAACAAACAAAAAACAACAAGAAAGGTTTTGGACCAGAAATATTCCATGTTGATATTTTGCTCTTGTGTTAAGGTGTTATAGAATATTCATTTGTGTTCAATGCTATTTCCAGCCCTCACCCTTTAGCAACTTATTGGTTATTTTTACTTTCACTTATGGAAGGTTGACTGTAGTTTCAGTAAGAGTTCTACCTAATACAAGATGCATACCTACATTTCGGCCAAACTCTGTAAAAAAACACGTATTTAAAATTTTGGCCAGAAAACTCGTCCTTCAAATATCGATAATATCGATATTTGAAGGACGAGTTTTCTGGCCAAAATTTTAAATACGTGTTTTTTTAAACTGAGTCCGGTATATATTTCTCTAAAATTGTATAATATTCACTTTAACTTCCTTTTCGTTCCGTATGATTAATGCTTCCATTTTATATTCAATTCTGGTTCATATTGCACATGTACTCCTGTTTTCCATGTGAATTCTATGCTAATAAAATTGTAGAAAAAAATATTATGGTTTTCATAATTTTTAAGATGCTTCCATTTTTAGAGAATATGTTACCAATCGCATCAACACGGGATAATGTCGTGACCGGGTTCAAAATGACGTTGGATTCATTCAAATTTCTCCAAGGATGAGTAGGGAGGTCACCTTTGCTGTTCTGGGTGGGGTTCCTGACCTCCCATAGTGGGCATAACTTGGTTTTGTCCTGGCTCTGGCCGGAGTCCTAGATGGGAGGGAAACAGTCGGATGCATAGTTATAGTTTTGGGAGATATTTTTTTCCTTGTAAATCATCTCTCCGTTATGTATTATTATAATATTTGTTATTTTGAATGTATAATGTAAGCATTTGAGTGTATTCCTTTTTGTTGGATCTTGTGCATGTGTCCGGATGACACTTATAGGTGATCTAGAACTAAGTACATTGATGGTATGCTCTTGGAATCTACATCTGATCCCTATTTGTCCCCAGTTCCCCTTTGTTTTCCTTGTCTTGGGTGATTTAATTGTAATTCTCAAACTTTTAATATCCCATTTTCTTCCTTTTTACTGGCGCTGATATGACCTCAATGTGTTGCAAGCGCCGTAAAACCCATAAAAACAAACAAACAATATGAGGAAAACGCCTTGAAATTATGCGGGGTCTATGGTGTCTTTTATTTTATGTCATGTGTGAGTTTGTTCCATTCACGTATTCGAGCTTGCCTTTCAAAGACGCACACAAGATTTCTTGGTTTCGTCCTGATACTGGTCAAGTCCCTGGCTCAGCCTCTGTGGTTTTTTTTTTACCTACCAAAGAGGGCAAGGAGGTCACTTTTCCTGTATCTCCCCCCACCCCTTATATCTGATCTCCTTTTCCGGGTTTCTATCTTTCTTTCTTTATCTTGGAGAACTTGTTTTTATTTCCTATCTCAGGCTTCAGTCCTGGGTGTGTGTGTGTGTGTGTGTGTGTGTGTGTGTGTGTGTCTGTTGGGGGGGGGGGGGTTCTTTTGATATTCTATGGTGGGCCGGAGGTTACTTGCCGTGTTTTCTTTCCCCTTATATCTTTTTTTCTGAGTTGCTTTCTGTCTTTGTCTTGGAATGGGATTACATGGTTTATGTACTAATATGACCTAAAATGTATTGCAAGCGCCATAAAAAAACTATAGAACACCAAAACATTTTAAAATAAAATAAATTCCATTTTTAGGTTTTTTTTAATACTAGTTTTATAATTCTTTCCCTATTTTTGTCTCCATTGACAGCAGCTTCTATTGGTTCTCACAATACCATGACAACGTATCCAAACTCATCACCGCAATCGATCGTGTACCGTCACAAACCAGCCCAGAAGTTTCGTCACCACGCACCGTTCAACTAAATGCTCTGCGGTTATGGGCTCTTGACCACAACGCGGGTACATGTTGGACAGGTGGCAAGTCCCCACTGATGAAGTGAGCTTACCGTATTGGCTGCCACTCAATGTCTCCTCTCGCTGGTGGAAAACTCTGGCAATTTCTCTCCCAGTTTCGAGGAGTCAATGTCCCCGATACTCCAAAACTCTGGCAATTTCTCTCCCAGTTTCGAGGAGTCAATGTCCCCGATACTCCATCTTGGCGAAGATCTTGGAGCACCTCAAGTGTTGATCACTCACGTGATTTAAGAATTACAACAAAGGTATTGGGAATTGCTCTTAGAGATTTTTAGGTATCTGGTAGTGCATTGCATTTCTTTGAGACAATATAAAAATGATATAGGGTATGGAGACGTGCCAGATGAAAACTAGAGAATTAAAATATCACGGATTGAGGGAGTCAAACTCGGGATCCAATTTATATGACACCTCCGCCTGGCTGAGACAGAGAGAGAGAGAGAGAGAGAGAGAGAGAGAGAGAGAGAGAGAGGGGGGGGGGGTCGGCCAGAAGTCGCACTATCCACTGAGCTATCGGGCTGGATATATATATTTTTTTTTAAATGATAGTTTGTGTACTTCTTTGAAAGGCAAGGGAAATAACTCGTGCAGTTTTGGTTGATTGTCATTTTCTTGAGTTCAGTCCCCTTTGAGTGATTTGTTCTGGTAAGTAGCCACTCGTTTTTTTTTTTTTTTTTTTTTTTTTTTTGAATATATATATATATATATGGTTGATGGGAATTGGCGGAACAATAGGAACACAACAGCCAGCATTCCTCTCGGACAATACTATAAGAATACCTCCCTCACGAATCCATCAAAATATCAACGGCTGGATGAAACAACATTGTGGGAGGATATAACTAAATGAGGTGAGGATTTTATATATATATATATATATATATATATATATATATATATATATATATATATATATATATATATATAATTATGTGGAGGTGAGAAGCTGGAGTGGAAATGGCATTGCTCTAAAACCTACAAGACTAAGGTTCAAATCTTATTATATCACTTTCGCTCTATTCTTTTTCACGGGGATGATAAAATCCCAGATCGATGTGAACTTATTTGCAGGTCTAATAATCCAATTCCTTATGGACGAAGTCCCAGTTTGAAATTTTTTTCCAAGATGAAGGTCATTTAAATCGATTGATATTTGAAGGACGAGTTTTCTGGCCAAATTTTAAAGTATAGGTTTTTCCAGAGTACGGCAGTATTGAGATCGTAATTTTGATTGTTTAGTAGAGTTATCAAATGTAAATGTTTTCCAATGACGCTTTTCCAGCCACACCTTCGAGCAACTAATTTTTATAAACTTTCACTTGTGGAAGGCTGACTGTAATTTCAATAAAATGTCGTACCTAACAATCTTGTATTAGGTACGACATTTTACTACATATCTACATTTCGGCCAAACTCTGTAAAAAAAACACGTATTTAAAATTTTGGCCAGAAAACTCGTCCTTCAAATATAGATCGATCAAAATGACTCTCGTCTTGGCAAACGCTGTCAAACGTGGGACTTCGCGAAGTCCCAGGTTTGAGAGTTTTTGCCGAGATGAGGGTCATCGATCGATATTTTAAGGACAAGTTTTCTAGCCAACATTTTAAAAACAAAAACAAAAAAATTCGTTTCATTTCATTTTTTTTCTTACTTTTCTTTGTTTTTTTTGTTTTTTTTTTTTTGTTTTTTTTTTTTTAAATTCCTTTTCATAGAGTTTTGTGTTAGGTGTGGTATATAAGCAGAACGCAATTATGGGCTTGTTTGAATTGGAAGCTGTTATACTTGACACTATTTTTGCGTTGGTTTGAAAGTATTTCCATTACAACAATGTGTCCAATATGGACTACCAGAGCTGTAAATAAATACACGTCGGGGTCTTAGCTGGCATTATTTTGATTCTGCGTCGATTGCAGATTGTTTTGTTTCATCATTGTTCAGGGTGTTTTCTTTTCTTTAAGTTATCCTTTGTGTTGTTGTTTGTTTGTTTGTTTGTTTGTTCGTTTGTTTTTGTTATGTTTTCTTTTTGTTTTGTTTTGGTTTGTTCTGTTTTGTTCATTTTCTTTTTTCTTTTTTTTTCTTTTTGTTTGTTTGTTTGTATTCTTTTTGTTCTTTATTGTGTTTTTTTGTTGTTGCGTTTTTATCTTTTAATTATGTCTTTAAAAATCATTTTATTTTCATTGTTCCTGTCGGTTTTGAATTATATCTAAAGGAGAACATTTCAGCTTTAAACAGTGACATGCTATTTACGCCCACAATAAAAAACAGTTAATCCGGTAACCGCGTAAAATGACAAAAAGGTTTGCTTTACGTGGCAAATATTTATGCAGTTTTTCACCTGCGCGTCGTTAAATCCACAGTTTATTGGATTTTCTATTTTACAATCGACAATAATATAGCCAAACTCTTTTTTAAAAAATAGAAATTAAATTGAATTAAATTTTTAAAAAACAAACCCTTTTATACATTTTGGCCAGAAAACTAGTCCTTCAATTATCGATCGATCAAATTGACCCTTCTGTATTATCAAAAACTCTCAAACCTGGGGCATCACTTAAATCTCAAGGTTTGAGAGTTTGCCACAAGGGCTAGGGTCATTTTAATTGATCGATATAATTTGAAGAACGATTTTTCTGGCCAAAATATTTTGTTAAAATAAAATAATACGTGTTTTTCCAAAGTAAGGCAATATAAACTGTGATTGTTTTGCCTGGTCTTGGCGTCACCGTAACAATCAGCAGGTGATTTTTTAAAAATTTAATGACCTACACAGGTTTTTGATCTGCTTTTTTAAAGAAAAGAAAGCGGGTGTGTGTGGGTGTGTGCGGTTGAATATATGTGACCCAACGTCTCAAAACGGTATTATGTCGGGATGAACCAGATGCTAAAAAGTCAAATTCAAGTTAAACTGGACAAAATTATGAATGATTGGTATTCAGCAACCTGAAATATGATATTCATTCTCTTCTATAAAGTTAATAAACTCAACCCAAATCTGATATTTCTGGCTACAAATTCCATTTTCAGCATCTTAATCATCCCGACTTAATACTCTTTTTTGATTCGAGGGGTCACAGATATTTAGATTTTTAATTAAAACAGTATAATACTACGATAATGATGATGTTGTCTTGGTCAAGCTACTTGTTTGATAAACCAAAAGCCCGAAGGTTCAAATCTATAATAAGACAAATTGTTTCTCTTTTCTCTGACGAACCGTGAATTTTAAAGGTTTTATTAAAATGAAAAAGAAATAATAGACTGGTTTTTTTTTAGAATGTCGCAGGTGCGGATTTGATTTTATAAGCAATTTTGTATATTTTATTTAGTATGACTGTGTCTGGAAGGGTAGGGATTAGGGGGAGGAGGGGGGGGGGGGGCGTAAACTTTTCTGTCGCGCAATATTCACTAAATGTTCTTAAAGCGCTTAACAAAGCGCGCCCATAAACTTACAGCGTTTAAACTTAATATCTTCTCAAATACATTTTTACTCTCACGATAAGCCCGCAGAAGAAGAATAATCAGTCAGAAATTTATGAGAAAACATATCAAGACCGCAGGGGAAAACTTATGTCAAACTGACTCTGTTTCGAGAAAACAAAATTTAAAATTAATGAGTTCTTTTACTCTGTATTGGTTTGTTTTGGGGGGTATTTTTTCGTAGCCTTCGTAAACCTATAGCCTGACACTGACCAAAATAATGACGTCAAAAGACCAGTCTTTAGCCACAAAAGAAAACAAATCGTGAGTTGTATTCAATAGTTCAACCAATGGAATTACTTGTTTCCTTGAGCTCTACTAACGACAACTCACTAGACGCTACACAAACCTAAAAAATGACGTCAAACTGCCAGTCCTAGGGGGTTCTAGTGTCAGGCTATATGTTAACGATGGCTACGGTTCTAGTGCCAGGCTATAAGTTAACGATGGCTACGATTTGTTTCTCTTCTCTTTCTCATGATATATTGACAAATGAATGGTTTGCTAAGGGGCATATCTCGTAATTTGTGACAGGTGCCCTTTTTCAAACTAAAAATAAAAATTGACCTTTTATATATAGCGCAATATCCACTATACTTGGGGAGCGTTCACATATTACGTCATCAGCTAGGGGGGAGGGGGGGTCTACCAAATGTTGACATGTGTTGACATGGGGGAGGGGGGGGGGGGGTCAGACCCAAGATGATGTCATCAAAACATAGGCAAATTAGGCCTGTTTTATTAAATGCGAGAGCTTCAAAAATGGCATTCCAAATAAATTAGCAAAAAGGTGAAAAATTGATTAAATGATGGAATCATCAAAACCGATTGAACTGCTCAAACTGCTTGCTACCATTCAGTTTTGATTCTGAAAAGTTTTCTTCATCATTCATTTGATTTGGTTGTGTCTAGTTTATTAAATATATTTGGAGTTTTCATCTGAAGAATGAGTAATAGTATCAATTAATTTTATGTTTGGAAATTGAAACAGAAATTAATTCCACTAAAAGACTAATATGCTATAAAATAATTTGCCTCCTATACTATTTTAAATTACACTTTCTGAAATTTTTTTAATAGCACCTGCACCAAGTAGCCTAATTTAAATAATGTTTGTTAGATTTTATCTTTGCAAATTTAAATTTTATGTCCCCATTGTATCGTAAAACATAAATTATCAACAGTTTCTGAAATTAATAAAATGTCTGAATGTGTTTTTATCAAACGTTGATAATCAATGTTTATGGTTTGAAAAACGAATAATAAATATTGTGAAATTAAAGTTATCTTTTAGTTTTTATTAAATTAGATGACGTCATCATCTGTTGGGGGGGGGGGGGGGTCAGGTCAATGATGACAAGTGATGACTTGGGGGAGGGGGGGGGGTCTAAAAAGGGCAAATTTTTGATGACGTAATATGTGAACGCTCCCTTGTTCAAAGCGCTTTACAAATGGGCCCTAGCCAACAGAAAAACTTTAAACGTAGCACGAGACATGACTGATGCCTGATAGGCGATATTAGAATTTTTCCAATAGAGACTATTCTGTTAACGCCCAGCTGCTCATTTTACACCTGAGTATGATAGGAAATTTTGAGTAGAGAGTCTTTTTCAAGGACTCAACTAAGCGAATGTCAGACCATGAGACCACATAGCCGCAAAATGACCCTCTTTTTTAAAAAAATAACGATCAAACCTGATATTTCAGGGAAATCTACTACGAGTGCTTTTTTCTTTTTTAATGATGGGGATTATTTTAATAGGTCGATGTTTGGAGGACGTGTTTTCTGGCCAAATTTGTCAAGAGTACCACGGGTAGATGTATGCTTTCCCATATACTACTCCTGTAAAGACTGATAGCTTAAATAAGCTCAGAGGACACCAGCAAAGCATCATGTTTCAACTAAGAACACAACACATACCGCTCAACAGCCATTTAAGGAAAATTACAAAAGACACATCTACTTCCGGCCCCCTATGTCAACACCCCAATGAAACAGTAACACACCACTTGCTTGAATGTCAACCTCTTGAAGACCTCAGCAGATGCACAGCGCAGCATCGGGTGAGCGAACTCGATACCTTTTAGGTACGAAGCAAAGACCGTACCTTTGAGCCACGCTGCCCCCCCCCCCCCCCCTATTGTGATATTAATGTCAATCTCGATATTGTTATGTTATTTTAAGGATTATAAAGTTGTCAATCTCCACAATGTAATATAATTAGTTTAAGTAAGGATTATAAATTAACACACATTCTTTGTGAAAAATCGATACATTACCGGGTGTACTTTTTAATACTGGTTTTTATGTATCGAATATGAATTGATTAAGGGTTTTAAGGACTTTTATTGTCTAATAAATTTTAAAAAAACGGATTGAGCAACTTTAATTCCTAGCCCTGGGCAAGTGTGTTTTAATGTTGTGAACAAGAGACTGTGTCAAAAGGTCTTGGTAATTTTAATTGACCTTTGAATTGAGATTTTATATAGACCAATATCCACTATCTCTGTCGAAAAAAATGTAATACCCCAAAACAGCTGTTATGTATCGTTCAACGTCTTACGTCTTGCTGTTGGTTAGGGACCCTTTGTAACGCGCTTTGAGCACGTTTAGTGAATATTGCTCTTTATAAATGATCATTTAAAAATAAATATAATTTTTTTTGTCTAATTTTATTAGTCTCTTCATTTCTGTATCTTATAAGTTTTACTGGAATATGTTTTCTGTTATATCACAGTAAAGCGCTTACAGCCTGTGACAACGATGTGAAGCGCTATATAAATGCCAGATATTATTATTATTATTATTATTATTATTATTATTATTATTATTATTATTATTATTATTATTATTATTGTTATTATTATTATTATTATTATTATTATTATCATAATTAATATTGTAATTAGAATTACTATTATTATTATTATTATTATTATTATTATTATTATTATTATTATTTATTATTATTTTTATTAATTATCATTATTTTTTTTTTTAATTATTATTATTATTATTATTATTATTATTATTATTATTATTATTATTATTATTATTATTATTATTATTATTATTATTATTATTATTATACCATCAACACAACAATCCTTTCAGCAATTCATCACGACCCAGTCAGTGTTCTTTCTAACGTAACGAGACATGCAACTAAATGGTTTGCATCGATGGCCATCAATACCTGATGCATGTACTGAGACGTGCACTTGTCTGAAGGTCTGATAACCAAAATTGTCATGGGCTCGTGGTTGTAATGGAAATAGTCCCTCAAACCAACGCAAAATATAATCGTATAATTATACAATTTTATAAAAGTATAATTATACAATATTGTCATTTACAACAATGCTACGTAAATCAAGCCTTTGATTGCATTCTCTTATCAGACCTGTCAATATGAGCACGTTGATGTACTTTAATAGTTCGTTTATACATCCGGTCTGAAATTGCTTCCCTTGGTTTGGAAATCAACAAATTCCATTAATGTTCTTTGGTGGTTGTTTACCCTTGTTCTGATGTGGAAAAATTCGATTTAAACACAGCATAGCAATCAAGTCATAGTCTTAAATACAACCTTTCTTTATTTTGATTGTTGTAAATTGATATTGTGTTTGTATTGGTTTCAGTTGTCATGTTAGATCGATTGTCATAGTAATAGCATCAGCGTATGGAACATGATACATTGCAGTCTAATTGTTTTGTCTCCCATGGCTACTGGGTGGGGTTGCTGACCTCCAATAGTAGGAAGGGAGGTACTTACTGTGTCTTCTATCCCCCATATGTTTTCCAACTTGCTGTGTCTTTGTCTTGGAATGAGATTACTTGGTTTTGTCCTGGCCCTAGCCGGATACCCCCCTAGCTGAGAGTGAAACAGTCAAACGTATAGTTAGTTTTGGGAGATGATATTATTTTTCCTTGTAAATCATCTCTCTGTTATGCACTGTATTATATTTTGTATACATATTATATATGACTTGTAAACATTTGAGTGTATTCCTCTTAGTGGGACATGTACTTGTGTCAGGATGAGACTTTGAGGTGATCTCAAACTAAGTACTTTGATAGCGTGCTCTTGGAATCTACATCTGTTTCCTATTTGAACCAATTCCCCTTTGTCTTACCTTTTCTTGGGTGCTTTAATTGTAATTCTAGAATTTTTATTATCCCATTTCTCCCTTTTTACACATAACACCGAAGGGCTATAACTCAGTTGGTCGCTGGTTCGGATTAAGTAAGTAAGTCTTCATTTTTACTGGTACTGATATGACCTTAATGTGTTGCAAGCGCCGTAAAACCCTTAAAAACAAACATTCGATCGATTGTCATAGTAATAGTATCAGCGTATGGAACATGATACATTGCAGTCTAATTGATTTCTCTCCCACGGCTATGCGGAGTTTGTCGTATCAGTAAGGTCGTGGGTTCGAGCCCTCATCGCCGCGGAATTTTCATTCTCTACATTGTCTTCTGTCACCTTTCTACCCACTTCATTTTCTGTTAGTCTGATTGGTTGTTTTATTGAAGTAACCATATAAATGCCGTACATTCACGGCATCATAAAATACGATCGCCTAGGCATTCCATGAAGGAATATATATATATATATATATATATATATATATATATATATATATATATATATATATATATATATATATTCCTTCATGGAATGCCTAGGCGATCGTATTTTATGATCCACCAACCAGCATGTCTGATGTCAACAGGAATCAACCATGTTGTCTAAGTGAGCAAATTGTGGTATCAATATGAATCTTGCCCAAGAAAAAAAAAACGAATGTGCCTGAAGCGGGGCTAGAATCCCGGACCTTTGGGATCATAGTGTAATGCCTTTACCACTCAACCAATTCGCCCCCCCCCCTCCCTCCTACCCTAATTAAATGATTATAAGAATAATATAAAGTCTGAAAAAATCCCCTGTGATAACGGTTTATTTGCCTCCAAATAATCGATTCATGTCATAACTGTAATCGGAGTTTTACAATTCGCGATACTCCATCTCCGATGCCAAGGGCAAAATGCATTGACACGCTTTGCAATGGTTTCTGATGAATGTATAGCTTCAATGGCTTCCTTTCAAACATCGATCGATTATCGATTGTGTTTATAAATTTATATTATAGTATATCGATTCTAATGATATAATACACGATATTGTTTCCCTTTTCTTCACGTCTCCATCTGTTTTTTAATCTCACGTTAACAAGTTAACTGGCATACTCTGGGTAAAAAAATGTATTTAAAAATTTGGCCTGAAAAACTCAAATATTGTCCTTCAAATATTGATCGATTTAAATGACTCTCATCTTGTCAAAACACACTCAAATCTTGGGCGTCGCGAGGATATTCCTTAGCCCCAGGTTTGAGAGTTTTTGCCAAGATGAAGGTTATTTAAATCGATCGATATTTGAAGGACGAATTTACTGGCCAAATTGTTTAATACGTGTTTTTTCTAGAGTACGGTGTTAACTTGTTAAATTAAATAGTATCAACGTTAACTCACTCAACCCTAACACCGACTATATCCGTAGTTTACCCGGGTTACTTTTACCCCATGCCTATTTACTACATTATTCTGACAAATTATAGGCGTACTATCAAAGCTAATGTTTTTAGTTTTCGTATGTTAATGATAGTTGAATAAAACTATATATGTACATGCTCATTTTTAATACATTTTTCCAATTTTGAAAAGTAGCAAATGTCTCTAGGATTGAGTGAGTTAACCATAGTCATCAGGGGGAATTGAACGAAGAATGACTGTCAATCCAAACAGATTTGTCCTGTGCGTTGTGTACTTGGGTAAGACAATTGACACATTAACCTACCTAACTCCTGTGAGATAATATTTTACCCGACGCCTCATTTTGATACTATAGAATAAATGCGTTTGCTGACTAATTCAGTCTCTAATATCAGTATAATATTATTCCACCCCTCTACCTAGATAGTAACGCGTTAAAATCAAATATCAAATTTACAATTATAGTTTGTGACTTCAGATTATCAAACGTTAAATGTTCACTAAAATTAGATTATTGAAAAAAAAAAACGACAGATTTTCTTTGTTTAGAACCAAGCTGCTGGTTGCTGGGCGGACGTGACGTCAGACTATTGAATCCTATTGATTGTGTTGTGTATTGATTTCAGTTGTCATGTTAGATCGATTGTCATAGTAATAGCATCAGCGCATGGAACATGATACATTGCAGTCTAATTATTTTGTCTCAACGGCTAGGCGGAGTTGTCGTATCAGGAAGCCGTGGGTTCGAGCCCCCATCGCCGCGAATTTGTTATTCTCTACATTATCTTCTGGCGCTTTTCTACTCACTTCATTTTCTATGGTGATCTCAAGCTAAGTACATTGGTGGTATGCTCTTGGAATCTACATCTGATCCCTATTTGTTCCCAGTTCCTATATGTCTTACTTTTTCTTGGCTGCTTTAATTGTTATTTTAGAAATTTTTACTATCCTATTTTCTTCCTTTTTACTGGCTCTGATATAACCTAAATGTGTTGCAAGCGCGTAAAACCCTTAAAAAAACATATACTAATCGGTTGTTTTATTTGTCATAATTTTCACGCTGTAGAAACCGAGATAAACTCTTGCTTGATGGGCTCCATGACTCCGAAGGACTAATAGTAAAAAAGAAAAAGACTGGAGAGTATATTGCCCTGAAGAGTCCCGTATTTGGGATATGCATATTAAATTTGAGCTCCGATATCCACTAAACGTGCTGAAATCGCTTTACAAGGGATACCTGACCAACAGCAACACGTAACATTTAGAATGAGACATGACGCCTGTAAGACGATATTTCAATTTTTTTCCCGACAGATACAACGCTATTAACGGCCATGTACTCATTTTACACCTGAGTACGGAGAATGTGAGTAAGGAGCCTTTTATCCAAGGACTCAACTATGCGCCGAGCGAGGCTCGAACCCAAGAACTTCCGATCCGAAAGCTAGTGTCATACCACAAGACCACACAGCCGCAAATATTATTATACACACATAATATACACACGGGTGTGTATATGTGTGTATATGTATATGTTTGATTTAGTGTGCCAAACGACGAAATATTGTATTTTTGACATGAATACATCACACACAGTAAAGGACTATTTAAAAAAAAATCATTTCATTGATATTCCCAAATTACAAAATTCACGGGGAGTAACCCGAGGACATTTATTATTGATTGACCTCACGGACTCAAGTGGGGTAATCCGATATAAATTCGTTACAGACTTGCTTTAGTACTTGTCAAAAATACGTCATGCATTGACAAAACGCTTTTATCTTTTCTGTCCTACCACCTCTAAACCTGCGTAATTAATGTACATGTGGTTTGGATTGCAAAGATTACAATTTTATGATTATAAGTATGAAATTTACGGCTAAGGCGGCTACGTGGTCTTGTGGTATGACACTCGCTTGCGGGTCGGAAGGCCCTGGGTTCGAGCCTCGCTCTGCGCATAGTTGAGTCCTTGGAAAAGGCTCTTTACTCACATTCTCTCACCGTACTCGGGTGTAAAATGAGTACATGGCCGTTGACAGCGTTGTTTCGTTCGGAACAATTGTAATAATATCGCCTTTCAGGCGTCATGTCTCATTGTACGTGTTACGTGTTGCTGTTGGTCAGGGATCCTTGTACAGCGGTTTGAGCACGTTTAGTGGATATTGAACTATATAAAAGCTCAATTAATAAATTATTTTTTTAAAATTTGCCCCAGACAAAGCATATAGAAAAATACACTAAAAAATTATCCAAAAATAATCAGCCCTGCCTCGAATTGGGATCGACATCAAACTTCCTGATTACAGGTATTTGACTTGACTTACTTGACTTAAGCCTCCTGAATCCCCGTGGACCAAAGGAGCCGCAACAGGAATCTTCCATCTGACTCAGTTTTTGTGGAAGTCTTCCTTATCCGGGCCCAGGTTTGTCCGGCTGCTGCCTTCAACTCAGTCTCAATGCTTCGTCCCACCATGTTTGCTCTGGTTGACCAACCCTTCTCTTTCCTTGCGGGTTCTATCCAGTCCAATCCTGCCTGGTGATATATTATTGTTTGCAGGCTTCCTGAGGGTATGGCCAATCAATCAATCCAGCCCCATTTCCTTTTCTTGATCTCCGTTTCAATAAGTGACTGGTTCAGTTTTTGGAGCAGTTGTCCATTTGTGATATTATGTCTGGCCACCTGATGTTTTGGATTTTTCTGAGGCACCAGTTTATGAATGCTTGAAGCTTATTTGTGGTGGTTTTAGCCACTCGTGTAAAGCTATGTCTCCGAGCCGTATAAAAGAACCGACTTTAAATTTGTATTGAATATCAGTATTTTATTTTTCAATGTAAGAGCGTTTGAATTCCATATTGGTATTTGGAATGGTGATTTTACCCGTATTTTTCTTTCAGATTTGTCTGGACTGCACTGTTTCATACACACTTCTTCAGATCATTATCTGACGCAAGCAAAAAAGTAGTCATTAGGCCCATGGGGTCGGAGTTTAACCCGGTTTCTATAGCGTGAAGTGGACAATAGCAATTGCTTGCTATCCTTTGGATAGGACGCTAGTCTCTCGCAAAGTACTTCGCATCAGGTCTAAAAGCCCAGCTACCTATTCACTGCTGGGTAGACAGGGAAAAAAATATCGACTGCACCGGGGATCGATCTAGGTCCCTTTGTATGTGAAGCAAGTGCTCTACCAACTGAGCTATCGGGACCCCCTCTTGTGCCAATACGTACTGCTCCCTCAATTTGTCACTTTGATGTTTTCAAAATAAAACTGAAGCCACAACTTTTATGTCTTCGTCCTCGTCCTCTCGTGTTCAATATTTGTGTTTTCTGATACAAGCGATTCTTCACAGGGGAAGCCCGTACGTAATGGTAGCACGTGCGGCTATGCGGTCTTGTGGTATGGCACTCAGCTCATAGTTGAGTCTTTGGAAAAGACTCTTTACTCACATTATTTCACCGTAATCAGGTGTAAATTGAGTACCATGCCCGATAAGAGCGATATCTGGGAAGTTTTAATATGTATTGTCTTACAGGCGTCATGTCTTATTCTATATGTTGTATGTTGCTGTTGGTCAGAGACTATTTCTAAAGCGCATTGAGCACGTTTATTGGATATTGCACTAAATAAAAGCTCAAATTGTTTTTTTAGCACTTCCGACTGGTAATCAGAAGCTCTGAGGTTAACACCGTTTAGAATCGATGACTCATATTTCATATAATCTATAGCCTGCCTACAATTTTTTTCAAAAAGTACTTTGTAATTTAACACGTACTCTGTACTTTTTTGAGGCCTTGGGCAAAACAACTGAAATTGAAATGTCAGCATCCATTGAGCGAGTCTGTGACAAGTTCACTATGATCGCTCTAACATTGTTATCTCCCCTTACATATTAAATATTACTTTATTCACTATCTAGCAGATTTGGCATTTTTTGTTATGTATTTTTCCGAATCTTGTTTTTAACAGGGGGCGAGATGGCTCAGTGGATAGGGAGGGCATTGCAAGCTTATTAGGTTTGATCCAGGTTTTAACCCCATTTCAGGAAAAACGTAGTTCTTTAGAGATCAATCCCGAGTGAAGCCGAGATCTTTTTCTGAACTCATGTCCAGCCAGCAGTTCTATAAGAAGTCGTGCGGCTATGTGGTCGAGTGGTATGACACTCGCTTTCGGATCGGGAGGTCCTGGGTTCGAGCCTCGCTCGGCACATAGTTGAGTCCTTGGAAAATGCTCTTTACTCACATTCTCTCACCGTACTCAGGTGTAAAATGAGTACATGGTCGTGTACAGCTTGGTCGTCTCTGTCCGAAAAACAATTGTATTATCGCCCAACAGGCGTAATGTCACGCCCTGCATGTCAATTGTTGCTTGTGTGGCCAGAGTACCCTGTCTGCTGTTTGTTGTGTGTTTTAAGATATAGAAACCGGGGTAAACTCCGGCGCCACGAACCATATGACTCTCAAGGACTACTTTATATTATCTATGAGGCACAATATTTTCTGATTCTTTTTAGGAGAGCAAATCTCGATTATTAAACGAGATCCAATTTCCAATAATATGAGAATTTATACTTCCACGAATGTAATATTTTCAATGCGCTAAACAGTGTTTCATGTATTCCCAATACAGGCAACATTAAATCATATGTTCATTACATACAGTACTAATCGCCTGATAGTCCTCAAAACGGTATTATGTCTTCATGACAAAATTCTTTACAGTACTCAGGCCATATATTTCTATTTCTTATTTTACTATTCGGGGCCCAATTCATTCCGACAAAGAACACATTTGATGCGGGAGTTGTAAGTATTCTATATTCCTCTCTCTCTCTCTCTCTCTCTCTCTCTCTCTCTCTCTCTCTCTCTCTCTCTCTCTCTCTCTCTCTCTCTCTCTCTCTCTTTTCTGGTATTATAATATTATTATTACCGTTCACTCTGACAAATCAAGCAATTAAAATTTTGGCCAGAAAATGCGTCCATCAATTTTGACCTATTAAAACGATTCTCTTTGTTGGCAAAACAAAAACAAAAACTCTCAAACCTGACACATCACGAAGTCCCAGGTTTGAGAGTTGTTGTTTTTTTTGCCAAGATGAGGGTCAATTTACTTGATAAATATTTGACTGATTACTTTTATGACCAAAATTTTAAATACGTGTTTTTTGGAGGTTTTTTTTTTTTTTGGTGTTTTTTTATTTTCTAGAATTTGGCAGAAAAATTTGAATCAATAAATAGGCGGAAACACTTTGTCATGACGTCAAGAGTTGGAATCTAGCATTATTGAAACAGATCGGCTTATGCACACGTATTCTATTCTATCGAAGAAACAAACGGTGAATGGCGCGGTGTCGAAGTGATCAGATCAATAACACTTAGTCATGTGACATTATGATCACGTGATCGGGATAGAAGAAGATGACAGTACTTCCGTATTCTGGAAAATAAAAAGACAACACATTTCTGACCCAGCGTCTCAGATTGGCATTATATCGAGATGAATCGGATTAACAAGGATGATTTAAAAACAAAGACAAAACAAAAGAAACTGAGCTTTTATATAGAGCAATATCCACTAAACGTTCTCAAAGCGCTTTACTACAAAGGGTCCCTAACTTAAAGCAACATATAACATGTAGAATGAGGCATGTCCCCTGTTAGGGGATAATACAATTTTTTTCCGACAGAGACAAGGCTGTTAACGACCAGGTAATTATTCTACACCTGGGTACGGTGAGAGAATGTGAGTAAAGATCTTTTTCCAGGGACTCAACTATGCGCCGAGCGAGGCTCGAACCCAGGAATTTCCGATCCGAAAGCGAGTGTCATACCTCAAGACCATATTGTCGCCTCGTCATGTGGCCTTGAGCAAGTCACAACGCCCATTCTCACTTTGCGGCGCTGCACTGCGGCTGACGCCTGGGTTATTCCAATCTTCCCTTGGAATATACCCTAAAGACAAATCTCCCCTTGGGGATGAATAAGGGGAATTTAATTTTTTTCATTTATTTCTTTTAAATATTTTTTTTTAGTTTAGAAATAAAACTATACAAAATACAAAATTTCTAATTTATTTCCAATGATAAAAATGCTATTTTTTCTCCACAATGGCGAGGGAAATTAACCCCAAGTTAAATATTTGTGGCTAAAAATTTAATTTCCAGCTCCTAGTTCACCCCGACATAAAACCGCTTAGAGACGGCTGTTAACATTTTTGTTTAAATTTGGCCAGAAAACGCATCCTTGAAATATCGATAGATAAAAATGACCCTCAAGTTGTTAAAACATCTCGAACCCGGGACTTCAAGGAAGCCTTCATGTGAGTCCCAGGTTTCTCAGTTTTGGGCACAAGATTTAAAACTTATTTTTAATCAAAAGATCTTTGGAGGACGAGTTTTCTGGCCAAAATGATTTGTTAAATGTGTATGTCTGTGTGTGTGTGCGCGTGTGTGTGTGTATGTGTTGTTATTTGGGGAGTTTTTTCTCCCAGAGATTGGCTGCGTAGCTCATCTATCATTGACGGCCGACAATGAAATTATTATAGTCTGTCGGATGACAGATTTCGATTAACTCTTTACGGTCGGGGTTAGGCGAGATTTAATTTTCACCTCTTATCGTAAGTGACCGATTGTCCCAAAACGATTTTGTACGATCCGTGTTAAATAGGTGCCAAATAATAATTTTAAAAATTAGACCATTAATATACCTCAATAATATCCACTAAAAGTGCTCAAAACGCGTTACAGGGGGTCCCAATCCCACATCAAAATTTAACATGTAGGACGAGACAGAAAGAGACAACGCTGTTAATTGTCAAGTACTCATTTACATCTGAGTACGGTGAGAAAATGTGAATACAGATCCTTTTCCTGATCAGAGCGATTCTCGAACCCTGAATCTTCGATCCGAAGGCTAGTGTCATACCACATGAGTACATAGATGCACTTGGGTTAATTTTAGAGCAAATTATACGAGTGAAATGTTACAAGTCAGTGGATTCTGTAAGAAATTGTAGCTATTGTTTTCAGTACATCATCATATTATGATGCCGATGATGGTGACGATGACTACGATGTTACTACTGTGCATATTATGTGTGAGTGTGTCTATGTCAATACATTGTATTGTTATAAATGTGTAACGACATGACAAATTACCCCTTTTTTTAGGACAATAAAGATATATTATTATCATTATTATTATTATTATTATTATTATTATTATTATTATTATTATTATTATTATTATTATTATTATTATTATTATTTATTATTATTATTATTATATATTATTATTATCATTATTATTATTATTATTATTATTATTATTATATTATTATTTTTACTATTATTATTACTATTATTATTATCATCATTATTATCATTATTATCATTATTATTATTATTATTATTATTATTATTATTATTATTATTATTATTTTATTATTATTATTATTATTATTATTATTATTATTATTATTATTATTATTATTATTATTATTATTATTATTATTATTATTATATAACATTAACTCTAAAGTCATTTAACATGACAAAATCCATTCATTCAATTTGAACTTATTATTCATATCGTATAAAAACCAACGTATTCTCAGAATTCTGAGAGTAGCATGGACCAGAAGGAACTCAAACATTCTGGTTCTTATTGATGCACCCCAGATGTCCAGAAAACTGTTCGTATAAGTTAATGTGAGACTTATTATGGACACGTTCGGATACACAACACCATCCACAAATCAGTGCTAGAGGGAAAAGTATCTGACAGAAAGGCATGGGGCAAACCAAGGAAGTCCTGGATAGGAAACGATAGGAAATGTGGAGGCAACAACTTGGCAAAAAGATAATCGACTGCTCATTAATGTCCCTTGAGCGTGAAGAATGGTGTTTCATGACATTCAATCCTGTAGGGAGACGGAACTCAGGTCAGGTAAGGTAATGGCCCATGAGCTTTAAGAATGGTGTTCCATGACATTCAACCTCTGTAGGGAGACGGAACTCCGGTAAGGTAAGGTAATGGCCTCTGAGCTTTAAGAATGGTGTTCTATGACATTCAATCTCTGTAGGGAGACGGAACTCCGGTAAGGTAAAGTAATGGCCCATGAGCTTTAAGAATGGTGTTCCATGACATTCAACCTCTGTAGGGAGACGCAACTCCGGTTAGGGAGACGGAACTCCGGTAAGGTAAGGTGATGGCCCATGAGCTTTAAGAATGGTGTTCCATGACATTCAACCTCTGTAGGGAGACGGAACTCCGGTAAGGTAAGGTGATGGCCCATGAGCTTTAAGAATGGTGTTTCATGACATTCAATCTCTGTAGGGAGACGGAACTCCGGTAAGGTAAGGTAATGGCCCCTGAGCTTTAAGAATGGTGTTCCATGACATTTAACCTCTGTAGGGAGACGGAACTCCGGTAAGGTAAAGCAATGACCCTTGGGCGTGGAGAGTGGCGTTCCATGATATTCATCCTATATTGGGAGACGGAACTCCGGTAAAGGTAAGATAAAACCCAAGGATATCGAAAGTTTCTAAACTTGCGTGTGTCTCACATTGTAGAGTTTCTTGTGCAGGAAGTTTTCCAGTATAATTGTAAAAATTATCTAATTGGATGAAGTCTGGAATAAAATGTCGACTAGCAATGTTTCATAGTTTCCAATACAAAGCGGAATTCATATTTATTGATTTATTTCTAAAGATATAATAAAGCTTTTAATGAGTCCTGACTCCTGACTTGAACCCAATGGGCATTTCGCATTTGATCAATAGTGTCCTAAGTGGTCCATAAGATTCGAACGTTTTGCACCGAAGCAGAGTTAAAAGATACGGTTCAAAATGCATGGGATTGAACCACTATTCAAGACAATAGAATCAGAATTGGGTCACAGAGAAAAAGGCCACGCATATAAAAGTGTGTCATAATGAAAAATCAAATTTCGAATTACCATCACATATAGTCTGGCGGCTATAGACTTCTAATCTTTTTCCAGTCTTTTCTCGCACCCAGATATATATATATATATATATATATATATATATATATATATATATATATATATATATATATATATGTATATATATATATATATATATATATATATATATATATTTATATATATATATATATATATATATATATATTATATATATATATATCGACCGAAGAGATGGAAACCATCGAAACGATCGTCTTGACAGAATAATGTGAGTGTTCTTATTTATGTTATATGGTCTAATTAGTATTTTCAAGCGTACCCACCCATGGACAGAAAACGAAAATTGTGGTCACAACTTATTGTCTTTCTCCATTGTTATTATCATAATGTCGAGCACTCTATTGTTTCTTATAGTGTGAATTAAATAACATTCTATGATATTACGATTAATTGACAAATATTTCCTGGCACTGCATTTTGCATCATTTTTTTCTCTTATTCACAGCTAATTCCAGTAGCACGTCAACTTCCCACCCCACCCCCTTCCCTGATGTCGTGTGTGTGTGTGTGTGTGTGTGTGTCTGTGTGTGTGTGTGTGTGTGTGTGTGAAGGATCTCAAGTTCGTATTGATTGCATAGAAATTGTTCCCACCTGACAGGATTTGGGGACGTTAATATCTCATGGCCTGGTTGTTCTTGGAATTAGAGAATAATTAGCATTCATTCTTTATAACTGTATTACGACGCCACACCCCCCCCCCCTTTCTCTCTTCTCCCCCCCCCCCCCCCCCCCCCACTCTATATATCTCTCCCTTTCTCTCTCTCTTTCTCTCTAGTTCCGCGCTGAGGACCGGTCCTTGGACCGGTCCCACGGTCTTTTAGCTGTGAACCGGGGATCGGTCCCATAGTGAAGACCGGCGGCGGTCCTCACTTCTTATCACCTTTCAACTAGTGCCGCGCTGAAGACCGGTCTGATCACCTTCGGTCTCGCGCCATAGCCTACTACTTCCCCAGCGATTCGTTGCCTTCGGTTGCCTATCTTCCACCAATCACCACCCATCCCACTTAATTAATCGCACCCACCCCTCTTTGCCATACACTAAACGACACAGACGAACATACAGGCAGACGACCACCAACCTCCACTCCGCAAACCGCCCTTTCGTGTGTGAGATGGGGGGAACAGGAGGCGCACGCCTTGGACGATTCCATTATACGGGGTAAATTTCAAAATTTACTTCACCATAATGATCGCAATGACAATGATCTATGGTGAAGGCATGACCCCTCTTCTCTAATGGGTTATTGTTTGAAATGTATGTGACTACTAAAGATGTGTGTGATTGTGTGTGTGGGTGTGTGTGTGTGTGTGTGTGTCGAACCTAGCAAGTAGCAAATCCGATTTTTTGTTTTCTTTTGTCCATTTCTTGTCACCACTCCTTTCTATCGCAGTGTTGTCATTTAAAATAATACAATAATATTAAAATTTCGTTTGGTGTTTTTACTAATCAAATAATATGAGTTTCATTAGTTTCTTCCTTCCAAAAAACCCAGTTATAACGTCTGATTTTAAAAAAAGTCCAATAGAATATTTGGGGACCCCGATAGCTCAGTTGATAGAGCACTCTCTTTATACGCAAAGGGCCAGAGATCGATCCCGGGTGCAGTCGAGTTTTTTCTGAATCCCTGTCTACTCAGCAATGAATGGGTAGCTGAGTTTGTTAGATCTGGCGAAAAGTCACCATCGACCCCTCTTATTACCTCATCCACCCCCTCTTATTATAACTTCACGTCTCTCTCTTACTCTTCAATGCTCGCTGCCCTCTAATGTGTGGGGGGGGGGGGAGGGGGGGGGGTAGGAGTTGCGTGTGTGTATCAACGCCACGAACAACTCGATCAACGCCTTGGGCGATGCCATTATCTCCGTTAATGGGGATAAATTTCAAATTTTATTAAATTATCGAAGTAACAATGAAGTACGGTGAGCAAATAAAGAAGGCATCACCCCTCTTCTCTAATTAGCTTACAATTTGAAATGAGTGTGACTACTCCGTGTGTTTTACTCCTGTAGACCAGGGTTTTCATCGTGTAGCGGTCTTTAACGGTTCAAGAATGAACGATCCCACGGTCTCAAAGGTCAAACCGGTTCGAATTTCCAACAGTCTCTCAGGAATGTTCAATGTCGAAAAGGACCGGTCCTAGGACCGGTCCTTGCGGTCTTCATTTCCCAAGGACCGTAGGACCGTGGTCCTTAAGCTTGCCAAGGACCGCCCCGCACTATTTCTCTCTCTCTCTCTCTCTCTCCCCCTTCTCTCTCTCTCCTCTCTTCTCTCTCTCTCTCTCTCTCTCTCTCTCTCTCTCTCTCTCTCTCTCTCCTTATCTATCTGCTTGTGTGTGTGTGTGTGTGTGTGTGTGTGTGTGTGTGTATATATATCCTTCTCTTAGTTTGGCTTGCTATAAGTTTCCATCAAATCATTCTCATACAAGCTCTTAATCAGTCCCAGACAGATGGATACACGTTATCATATATATAATAATATCTTGATATCGATATAATATCGCAGAGCATTTATATCGTACAATGTCCACTCTGGATCACGGTGCAACGCCTTTCCCACTGGCCCACTTCGCCTCACATACCACCTTACTAGTCACAAGTCATTATCGATTCGTCCTGGACACCGCCTAGCAGCTCGTTATCCACCGATAATAATGATAATAATAATAATAATAATAATAATAATAATAATAAAATAATAATAGTAATAAATAATAATAATAATAATAATAATAATAATAATAATATAATAATAATAATAATAATAATAATAATAGTAATGATAATGATTATAGTAAATAATTACTAATAATAATAATAATAATAATAATATAGTAGTAGTAGTAGTAGTAGTAGTAGTAGTAGTAGTAGTAGTAGTAGTAGTAGTAGTAGTAGTAGTAGTAGTATAATACTAATGATAGTAATGATAATGGTTATAGTAAATATATTACGAATAATAATAATAATAATAATAATAATAATAATAATAATAATAATAATAATATAAATGATAATGATAATAATAATAATAATAATAATAATAATAATAATAATAATAATAATAATAATAATAATAATAATAATAATAATAATAATAATAATGATGATGATGATGATGATGATGATGATAATAATAATAATAATCATCATCATCATCAATATCATCATCATTTTAACAATAACAATAATAATGATGATAATATTGCCATGTACAATTCCCTCATTAGGCCCGGATGGAACCAGCCATTTCTGGAACAGCAAACATCACGCATTCCTCGCGTCTCTTTGTCTTCATTCCACACCACAGGTAGCGCCAAAGAAAAGGTGCTATTGTATTTACATTTCTCACCCTAGAAGAACAAATCGACGTTGATTCAATCGTCTACTCGTATTAGCGGCGGCATATCACAAGACAACATAGTCTCACAAAACACCCTACATTTATGTAAACTGAAACACAATGAACTTACTTACTTACTTACTTACTTACTTACTTACTTACTTATCCCAACCAGCGACCATCTGAGCTCTAGCCCTTCGGTCTTGTGCCATGACGTAGAAGTTAGACGTCTTTTGTAGTTGTTCCAGGTGACTATAAAGTGTGTTACTGATACTTGGAAAACACAACGAACAAAATCAATAACCCTACATTTAAGTATACAGTTTTACTAGTCTATGGTCCTTGTGGTATGACAATCGCTTTTGGAAATGGAACGTCCTGGGTTCGAGCCTCGCTCGTAAATTAGTTGAGTCATTGTAAAAGACACTTTACTCACATTCTCTCACCGTACTCAGGTGTAGAAATGAGTACCTATCTGGCCGTTAACAGCGTTGTCTCTGTCGAGGAAAAAATGTAATATCGCCTAACAGGCTTCATATCCCCGATCCGAAAGCGAGTGTTGTACCACTAGACCACATGGCCGCACTATATTATATCTAATTTTTTTTCATTACCATGAAGAACAGAAACTATCTCCAATTTTCATATCTGTCTTTAACTCACTCAATCCTAGATGTTTTTGCTACTTTTCAATATTGGAAAAAAATGCATTTAAAAACGAGCATGTGCATAGATATATTATTTTCAACTACCATTAATTGGAGTCTGATGTCACGTCGCCCAGCAACGGCTGCCATCGTTGTTCTAAACAAAGAAAATCGGTACTTTGTATTCTTCATGCTGGCTAGAACTTTTCATATGTCTTGTGATCAAAATGTATAAAAGTCAAAACGTGATCATATTTATAATGAATTTCTCCTCTGGAGACACTTTTATGCTCCTCGGAGAAATATTTCATAAGGGCGTCCGCCATTGTTCCGATTTGTTTAGAGCCAGTTATTAAGTTACCATGCGTCATTACAAGGGAAGTGACGACATGACTTATGAAGCGTATTACAATGGAGAACAGAAACTATCTTCAATATTCATATTTGTCATTAAAACTTGGATTTCTGGCACTGACTTCATCAGAAGATACTGCCGCTTGGATGAGGTGCGTTCATCAAACAATGAGATCAACCAATCTTCTAAGATAGTCTTCAAACTATATGTGTGAAGTACCTTACCCAAGGAAACGAAGTCGTGGTGAAAAATGGCGACAGTCACTGTGTCATCCATCATCGTCGTCGGCGTCATCGTCATCGTCATCATTGTTATTATTATTGTTATTATTATTATTATTATTATTATTATATTATTATTATTATTATTATTATTATTATTTATTATTATTATTTTTATTATTATTATTATTATTATTATTATTATTATTATATTATTATTATTTATTATATTATATTATTATTATTATTATTATTATTATTATTATTATTATTATTATTAATTATTATTATTATTATTATTATTATTATTATTATTATTATTATTATTATTATTATTATTATTATTATTATTATTATTATTATTATTATATTATTATTATTATTATTATTATTATTATTATTATTATTATATTATTATTATTATTATTATTATTATTATTATTATTATTATTATTATAATTATTATATTATTATTAATAATAAATAATAATAATAATAATAATAATAATAATAATAATATATATAATATAATAATAATAATAATAATAATAATAATAATAATAATAATAATAATATATAATATATATCATATATATAATATATATAATCATATATCATCATCATCATCATCATCATCATCATCATCATCATCATCATCATCATTTTCATTATCATTATCGTCATCTTCGTCGCCATCAGTTTAATTATATATACATAATTAATAGTATTGATATTGTTATTATCGTTCTTTTATCATAATCGATACTACCATTAATCTCTCTTATCCTTATTCAACATTCCACAAACCTGCCCCGACCCACCATCTATCTAATACCTGTCATTGCTTGGATTTCAATGTGCCTTTCCCGACATTTAATCACAAAATTGCTCTCATGTTAACCAACCAGTTAACAGCCGAACTCTGCATAAACACGTATTTTAAAATTTGGCCAGGAAAAATCGTTCTTCAAATATCGATCGATTTAAACGGACCTCGTCTTGGTAACAACTATCAAATCTAGGACTTCTCGAAGTCGTTCTGGAAGTCTTAGGTTTGAGAGTCTTAGCTAATAAGAGGGTATTTTTAAATCGATCGATTTTTGAATGACACGTTTTTTGGCCAAATTTTTAAAAATGAATTTTTCTAGAGTACGTCAGTTAACTTGAAATAGAAATGGGTCCCACTTTGCTTCAAGATTTTATTGATTCCCCATAGCTCTGACGTGGAGCTCTATACTCCTTACATAGAATCTAAACTTATTGATTTTTTTTTAAAACCAGAATCTCAAGTTGTCATTGCCGTTCTCTACAAGACAATGAAATGAAAATTGGGTGATCGTGTCCTTTTGGGAGCCCACATTATGGCTCAGATGGTAGCGAATCGTACAAAGACGATCGGACTAAGGGTTTGAGTTTTTTTCCCAGGTCATCGATGTTTGAGGGTCATTTAAATCGATCTATTTTTGTGATGAGTTTTCTTGCCAAAATATTAAATATGCATTTTTCAGAATACGGCAGAATATACAATTTAATTGTTTCTTGTTATAGTTTTGAAATAAAGAAAATCAACGATATATAAAATGTAATCAATGCCAGATGTTTTATTATATTAACAAGTTAAGTAACTGTCTTTACAAGGAAAAACACGTATTTCAAAAGTTGGCCAGAAAACTTATTCTTCAAATATCGATCGATTTAAATTACCATAATCTTGGAAAAATGACTCTCAAACCCGGGGCTTCGTGAAATCTTTAAAGAAACCCTGGTTTGACAACGTTTGCCAGGAAGATGGTCATTTAAATCGATCGATGTATTGAAGGACGAGTTTTCTGGCCAAATTTTTAAATATATATTTTTTCTGAATACACTTGGCTGGTTAATGAATTTTTGAATTTGACCCATTGTGTTGATAATATTCTAAGATGTCGGAATGAACTACATAGGAAATATTGAGGTTACAGTAATAGGAGTCAACAGTCGTGACGTCACTTCCCTCGTAATGACGCATAGTAACTTAGTTCTTCTTCTATAAGTACCAAGTATGTTCCAGATATAGGTGATCATGGTACGCCATTCATATATCTGTTCAGAAAACCTCAAAAAAAAAAAACCGAATATTACTCTTCTCTTTTTTGTCACCCAGCTGTTCAAACTAGTCAAATATTTTTTTCTTGGTCTACCTTTACTCTTTTTACCTTCTATCTCTCGTGTCAGAGCAAGATGTTCAATATATTTATGTCAGAAAAGTGAGTGGAGCAGGCACTTATGTTGATAACAACAAGATATGAAGTGAATAGAAAAGTGCCAGAAGACAATAGAGAATAAAAATTTTTCGCGGCGGTGGTGGGGTTTGAACCTGCGACCTTATTGGTACGACAACTCCGCCTGGCAGGTGAGAGCGTGGCTCTACGTGTGAGCTATCCACGAACACAAAAATATTCGTTTCAAACTCAAAGTCATTACTAGATCCCTCTCTCACCCACTTCTTGAGACCGCCGATTCGTTCGTACACCACCATCGCGAATAATTTTGACCAGCAGTTAAGCTTAATAGCCAATATTCTCAACACAAACATATAACATAGAAACGATTGAGACATTGAGTATGCTCCGGTGTATGGGGTGAATTTTTAATTCAGAAAAGTGAGTGGAGCAGGCACTTATGTTGATAACAACAAGATATGAAGTGAATAGAAAAGTGCCAGAAGACAATAGAGAATAAAAATTTTTCGCGGCGGTGGTGGGGTTTGAACCTGCGACCTTATTGGTACGACAACTCCGCCTGGCAGGTGAGAGCGTGGCTCTACCGTGTGAGCTATCCACGAACACAAAAATATTCGTTTCAAACTCAAAGTCATTACTAGATCCCTCTCTCACCCACTTCTTGAGACCGCCGATTCGTTCGTACACCACCATCGCGAATAATTTTGACCAGCAGTTAAGCTTAATAGCCAATATTCTCAACACAAACATATAACATAGAAACGATTGAGACATTGAGTATGCTCCGGTGTATGGGGTGAATTTTTAATTCAGAAAAGTGAGTGGAGCAGGCACTTATGTTGATAACAACAAGATATGAAGTGAATAGAAAAGTGCCAGAAGACAATAGAGAATAAAAATTTTTCGCGGCGGTGGTGGGGTTTTGAACCTGCGACCTTATTGGTACGACAACTCCGCCTGGCAGGTGAGAGCGTGGCTCTACCGTGTGAGCTATCCACGAACACAAAAATATTCGTTTCAAACTCAAAGTCATTACTAGATCCCTCTCTCACCCACTTCTTGAGACCGCCGATTCGTTCGTACACCACCATCGCGAATAATTTTGACCAGCAGTTAAGCTTAATAGCCAATATTCTCAACACAAACATATAACATAGAAACGATTGAGACATTGAGTATGCTCCGGTGTATGGGGTGAATTTTTAATTCAGAAAAGTGAGTGGAGCAGGCACTTATGTTGATAACAACAAGATTATGAAGTGAATAGAAAAGTGCCAGAAGACAATAGAGAATAAAAATTTTTCGCGGCGGTGGTGGGGTTTGAACCTGCGACCTTATTGGTACGACAACTCCGCCAGGCAGGTGAGAGCGTGGCTCTACCGTGTGAGCTATCCACGAACACAAAAATATTCGTTTCAAACTCAAAGTCATTACTAGATCCCTCTCTCACCCACTTCTTGAGACCGCCGATTCGTTCGTACACCACCATCGCGAATAATTTTGACCAGCAGTTAAGCTTAATAGCCAATATTCTCAACACAAACATATAACATAGAAACGATTGAGACATTGAGTATGCTCCGGTGTATGGGGTGAATTTTTAATTCAGAAAAGTGAGTGGAGCAGGCACTTATGTTGATAACAACAAGATATGAAGTGAATAGAAAAGTGCCAGAAGACAATAGAGAATAAAAATTTTTCGCGGCGGTGGTGGGGTTTGAACCTGCGACCTTATTGGTACGACAACTCCGCCTGGCAGGTGAGAGCGTGGCTCTACCGTGTGAGCTATCCACGAACACAAAAATATTCGTTTCAAACTCAAAGTCATTACTAGATACCTCTCTCACCCACTTCTTGAGACCGCCGATTCGTTCGTACACCACCATCGCGAATAATTTTGACCAGCAGTTAAGCTTAATAGCCAATATTCTCAACACAAACATATAACATAGAAACGATTGAGACATTGAGTATGCTCCGGTGTATGGGGTGAATTTTTAATTCAGAAAAGTGAGTGGAGCAGGCACTTATGTTGATAACAACAAGATATGAAGTGAATAGAAAAGTGCCAGAAGACAATAGAGAATAAAAATTTTTCGCGGCGGTGGTGGGGTTTGAACTGCGACCTTATTGGTACGACAACTCCGCCTGGCAGGTGAGAGCGTGGCTCTACCGTGTGAGCTATCCACGAACACAAAAATATTCGTTTCAAACTCAAAGTCATTACTAGATCCCTCTCTCACCCACTTCTTGAGACCGCCGATTCGTTCGTACACCACCATCGCGAATAATTTTGACCAGCAGTTAAGCTTAATAGCCAATATTCTCAACACAAACATATAACATAGAAACGATTGAGACATTGAGTATGCTCCGGTGTATGGGGTGAATTTTTAATTCAGAAAAGTGAGTGGAGCAGGCACTTATGTTGATAACAACAAGATATGAAGTGAATAGAAAAGTGCCAGAAGACAATAGAGAATAAACATTTTTTTCGCGGCGGTGGTGGGGTTTGAACCTGCGACCTTATTGGTACGACAACTCCGCCTGGCAGGTGAGAGCGTGGCTCTACCGTATGAGCTATCCACGAACACAAAAATATTCGTTTCAAACTCAAAGTCATTACTAGATCCCTCTCTCACCCACTTCTTGAGACCGCCGATTCGTTCGTACACCACCATCGCGAATAATTTTGACCAGCAGTTAAGCTTAATAGCCAATATTCTCAACACAAACATATAACATAGAAACGATTGAGACATTGAGTATGCTCCGGTGTATGGGGTGAATTTTTAATTCAGAAAAGTGAGTGGAGCAGGCACTTATGTTGATAACAACAAGATATGAAGTGAATAGAAAAGTGCCAGAAGACAATAGAGAATAAAAATTTTTCGCGGCGGTGGTGGGGTTTGAACCTGCGACCTTATTGGTACGACAACTCCGCCTGGCAGGTGAGAGCGTGGCTCTACCGTGTGAGCTATCCACGAACACAAAAATATTCGTTTCAAACTCAAAGTCATTACTAGATCCCTCTCTCACCCACTTCTTGAGACCGCCGATTCGTTCGTACACCACCATCGCGAATAATTTTGACCACAGTTAAGCTTATATAGCCAATATTCTCAACACAAACATATAACATAGAAAGATTAGACATTGAGTATGCTCCGGTGTATGGGTTGAATTTTTAATTCAGTAAAAGTAGATGGACAGCACTTATGTTGATAACAACAAGATATGAAGTGAATAGAAAAGTGCCAGAAACAATAGAGTAATAAAAATTTTTCGCGGCGGTGTGGGGTTTGAACCTGCGACCTTATTGGTACGACAACTCCGCCTGGCAGGTGAGAGCGTTGCTCTACCGTGTGAGCTATCCACGAACACAAAAATTCGTTTCAAACTCAAAGTCATTACGTTAATCCCTCTCTCACCCACTCTTGAGACCGCCGATTCGTTCGTACACCACCATCGCGAAATTTTGACCAGCAGTTAAGCTTAATAGCCAATATTCTCAACACAAAATATAACATAGAAACGATTGAGACATTGAGTATGCTCCGGTGTATGGAGGTGAATTTTTAATTCAGAAAAGTGAGTGGAGCAGGCACTTATGTTGATAACAACAAGTATTAATGAATAAGAAAGTGCCAAGACAATAGGAATAAAAAATTTTTCGCGGCGTGGTGGGTTTGAACCTCGACCTTATTGGTACGAAACTCCGCTGGCAGTGAGCGTGGCTCTACCGTGTGAGCTATCCACGAACACAAATATTCGTTTCACACTCAAAGTCATTACTAGATCCAACTCACCACACTTTCCGTTGAGACGGGCCGATTCGTTCGTACTACCACATCGCGAATAATTTTGACCAGCAGTTAGCTTAATAGCCAATATTCTAACACAAAATATAACATAGAAACGATTGAGACATTGAGTATGCTCCGGTGTATGGGGTGAATTTTTAATTCAGAAAAGTAGTGGAGCAGGCACTTATGTTGATAACAACAAGATATGAGTGAATGAAAGACAATAAGATAAAAATTTTTTCGCGGCGGTGGTGGGGTTTGAAACCTGCGCCCCTTATTGTACGACAAACTCCGCCTGGCAGGTGAGAGCGTGGCTCTACCGTTGTGAGCTATCCCGAACACAAAAATATTCGTTTCAACTCAAAGTCATTACTAGATTCCCTCTCATCACCCACTCTCTTGAGACCGCCGATTCGTTCGTACACCTCCATCGCGAATAATTTTGACAGACAGTTAAGCTTAATAGCCAATATCCTCAAACAAACATTATACCTGCCAGGCGGGTTGTCGTACCAATAAGGTCGCGGGTTCAAACCCAACACCAAGCCGCGAAAAATTTTTATTCTTATTGTCTTCTGGCACTTTTCTATTCACTTCATATCTTGTCAATATATTTATGTCGTTAGGTGCCCTAGAAATTGCATTTGTCTTTTTCTTATTGTACGAATTAGTAACCTTTTAAGATATATTACAGTGGTAAAAATCCAGATGATTTATTAAAGTCAGTTTTTATAACACTTCCAAAGTCACCAGGGGCCACAAAATGTAAGTTACACCGAACGATTAGTCTTATGAGTCACTTCACAAAAATTCTTTTAAGAGTACTAATGAACAGAATGAGGAAAAGTATAGAACCAGAGATATCAAGAACTCAATTTGGAATTGTCCCTGACAAGGGTACAAGAAATGCTATTTTCACCTTATCAATGTTGATGGAAAAATGTACTGAAGTCCAGAAAGGCCTAGTTATCTGTTTTATTGGCATTTGATAAGGTTAGACATGGTGAATTATTTAATATCATTGAAGGGCTAGACAAAGATGGAAAAGATCTAAGAATTATTAGAGACTAATATTGGAATCAAAATGCAACCGTCAGGATTGAAGGAGAATTCAGTGAATATAAACAAATTAAAAGAGGTGTTAGACAATGATGTGTTTCGACCCAGTAACATAGTAACTGGTTCTAAACTATCGGAACAATGGTGGACGCCCTTATGAAATACTTCTCCGACGAGCATAAAAGTGTATCCAGAGGAGAAAAACATCATAAATCTGATCATGTTTTGACTTTTAAACATTCTGATAATATGACATGTGAAAATGTTCTAGCCAGCATAAAGAATCAACAGTACCGATTTTCTTTATTTAGAACCAAGATGCGCGTTGCTGGGCGGACGTGACAACATACTTTTGAATCCTATTAGGGAGTAATGATCACAGTTTGTAAATCTTATTGATGATTCTTCTCTTTGTTTGGCTTCTTACAAAAATAAAATTTATTGAGAGCTTTTCTTTTTTTGGTTTGCTTGATTTTTTTTCGTTTTTTTTTTTTGGTTTTTGTTTGTTTGTTTTTGTTTTTGTTTTTTTGTTGTTTTTTTTTAGAAATAACCAGCACAATAGCATCGTTCAATTGAGACCACATCACATACCGCCTAACAAGCCATCTAAGTAAAATTTCAAAAGGCAATCCCGTCCCTTTCGTGTCCCTTTAAGTCAACACCTCTATGAAACAGTAACACACAATTTGATTTCTGCGGAATGTGGTCTTGTGGTATGACACTCGCTTTCGGATCGGAAGGTCCTGTGTTCGAGCCTCTCTCGGCGCATAGTTGAGTCGTTGGAGAAGGCTCTTTACTTACATTCTCTCAATGTCTTCAGATGTAAAATGAGTACCTGGCCGTTAACAGGGTTGTCTCTGACCGAAAAAATGTAACATCGCCTAACAGGCGTCATGTCCCGTGCTAAATGTTAAATGTTGCTGTTAGCCAGGGAACCCTTGTAAAGCGTTTTGAGCACATCTAGTGGATATTGCTCTATATAAATGCTCTTTTTTGGATTGAGTGTCAACCTCTTGAAGACATCAGATGCACATTCTTCCCACCAAATCTAAGCAATAGTAACACACTGCATTATAGTCACCTGGAACAACTACAAAAGACGTCTTCCATCAAATCTAAGCAATAGTAACACACTGTATTATAGTCATCTGGAACAACTACAAAAGACGTCTTCCATCAAATCTAAGCAATAGTAACACACTGTATTATAGTCTGAACAACTACAAGAGTCTTCATCAATCAAGCAATAGTAACACACTGTATATGCATCTGGAACAACTACAAAAGACGTCTTCCATCAAATCTAAGCAATAGTAACACACTGTATTATAGTCATCTGGAACAACTACAAAAGACGTCTTCCATCAAATCTAAGCAATAGTAACACACTGTATTATAGTCACCTGGAACAACTACAAAAGACGTCTTCCATCAATCTAAGCAATAGTAACACACTGTATTATAGTCATCTGGAACAACTACAAAAGACGTCTTCCATCAAATCTAAGCAATAGTAACACACTGTATTATAGTCACCTGGAACAACTACAAAAGACGTCTTCCATCAAATCTAAGCATCAGTAACACACTGTATTATATTCACCTGGAACAACTACAAAAGACGTCTACCACCAAATCTAAGCATCAGTAACACACGGTATTATAGTCATCTGGAATAACTACAAAAGACGTCTTCCATCAAATCTAAGCATCAGTAATGCACTGTATTATAGTCATCTGGAATAACTACAAAAGACGTCTTCAAACAAATCTAAGGATCAGTAATGCACTGTATTATATTCACCTGGAACAACTACAAAAGACGTCTTCCATCAAATCTAAGCATCAGTAATGCACTGTATTATATTCACCTGGAACAACTACAAAGACGTCTTCAAACAAATCTAGGGATCAGTAACACACGTATATAGTCACCTGGAACAACTACAAAAGACGTCTTCCACAAATCTAAGCAATATAACACACTGTATTAATTCACCGGGAACAATACAAAGACGTCTTCCACCAAATCTAAGCATCAGTAACACACGGTGTTATATTCATCTGGAACAACTACAAAAGACGTCTTCCATCAAATCTAAGCATCAGTAATGCACTGTATTATATTCACCTGGAACAACTACAAAAGACGTCTTACTTCTAAGTCATGGCAAAAAACAAAAACCTCAGGGCCAAAGCTCGGCTGGTTGCGGTTCGGACAAGTTAGTGACTGAGCAATATTATAAGAAAGCGGATGTCAAGGTTCTTGAATTTTATCATGCAAAATTCCCTCCTCTCACTCAATATACCTTATTTCAAAGTGCATGTTGTCCTTTTGAGCCAATAGGCTCAATGAGCCAGAATTTATCCCTGTAATCATAGCGTGAAATAGACAATACCAATTTTTTGCTACCCTTTAGATAACTACTAGTACTCTCGGCCAGATCTAACAGGCCCAGCTACCCAACCACTGCTATTATATATACAGATGGGAGGAGTCAGCAAGAATCTCGACATCAATCTTGATCGACATCAGTAACTTTGTGTGTGAAGCGAGTGCTCTACCAACTGAACTATCGGAACCCCTATTCAGAGTGTATGAGTGAAGCTTGATATTCAGTTTAAAGCATCAAGGTCATCCCGGCATCATACCGTTTCGGGAGGACTGGACACATTTGAATATGAATAACTGAAAATATTTACGGGAATTTCTGAACAAAAAGAAAAACAAAAGCTTTAGCAGAAAAAAAAGAGTCGAGCAATCCAATAATTCCCCTGATTCGATCGATATATCGAACTGTCTCCGTCGACCACCAGAATCGTCATCGGGTATCGATTCTTTGAGAGCCAAATATCGACAAGTGGTGCTTTAACTCCAGATCGATACGGCGGTGTCCACCGTACAAATCTAATTAATATTCGATCTATGAAAAGGTTATGTATTTATTTTGACGGGGTCGGACTGATCTAACAGCTTCCTTGAATTATTTTATCCCTCGAGTAGTTTTTAATACATTACATCAAGCCGTTACGGTTCCTGCCTTTTCATCAAGTCAACGATACGTCACCAGAATTGTGTGCTTTCTTGTTATTTTAAGTTTCGCCCAGTCTCCATCCACTATCATTTTAAAGTATTCTTAGAATTTTTTGTGGTCTGGCGGTATGACATTCGCCTCAGGTTCGGAAAGTCTAGGGTTCCAGTCCTTTCTCAGAGAAGCGCATAGTTGAATCCTTGGAAAAGGTTCGTGGAGCCAGAATTTATCTCGGTTTCTATAGCGTGAAAAAGTCAATAACAATTTTTACTTCTCTTTAGATAAGAAGTTAGTCTATCACAAAGTACTTTCAGTTACATCTACCAGACCAAGCTACCCATTTACTGCTGAGTGGACAGACAGGGTCGGGCTGATCTAACCGCTTTCTTGAATTATTTTATCCCTGAAGTAGTTTTAAATACATTACATCAAACTGTTACAGTTCCTGCCTTTTCATAAAGTCAACGACACGTCATCTGTGTTGTATATTTTCTTGTTGATTTGAGTTTTTACCCATTCTCCATCCACTACAATTAAAATGCATTTCAAATATGTGACCCATCGTCTCAAAACGGTATTATGTCGGAACGAACCAGATGCTTGAAAGCCGAATTAAATGTTAAACTGGTCAAAAATATGAATTGTTGGCATTGATACTCTAAAATATGGTATCCATTCTCCTCAATAAAACATACAAACTCAACACAAGTCTGATATTTCTGGCTATAAATTCAGTTTTCAACATCTTAACCAACCCGACTTAATACCGTTTTGAGACGAAGGGTCGCATATTTTCTTTCGAAACTTCTTGTGGGAAATTCTTCCATTTTGTGTCGTAAATTTGTTGGAACTATTGTGGTCAGAGGACTATGGTATTGGCGCCTTGTGAGAAACCTCACTGACATACGGAGTCGTGATATTATATAGTAATTGAAGTAACTAAAGTGGGACTCGTGAGCTTTTGTTGAGCTTTTCTTATATAGCACAATAACCACTTAATGTGCTCAAAGCGTTTTGCAAGGAGTCCCTGATAAACAGCAACGTGTAACATGTAGAACGAGACACGACGCCTGTTAGGCGATATAACATTTTTTTTTCCGACAGAGACAACGCTGTTAATGGCAAGGTACTCATGTTACACCTGAGTACGGTGAGAGAATGTGAGTAAAGAGCTTTTTCCAAGGACTCAACTATGCGCCGAGCGAGGCTCGAACTCAGGACCTTCCGATCCGAAAGTGAGTGTCTTACAACTAGACCACATAGCCGGACTCGGGGAGAGGGGGGGGGGGGAGGAGATTCCAATAGCTTAGCTCATAGACCACTCGCTTCACACTCAAAAGGGCCTCTGTCGTCCCCCCCCCCCCCCCTGTGAAATCGAAATATTTCTGACCCCCAACCCCCCCGCCTCCCATCCTTGTTTACCCATCCGTGATTGGGTAGTTGGGCCATTTAGATCTCGTGGAAAGTGCATTGCGATAGATTATCGTCCAATCCAAAGGGTGGCCAGCAAAATACCCCGGAATAAGGGACTGCTCTTGGCTCTGAATGAAGGACAACTTTTGATATGATGCAATGTATATGATATGTGGGTCCTTTGATGAGTCCTGCTTTATATCTTTAAATTTGATTCCATTCAGAATGTTGTGTTTGTGGAAAAGAAATGACGAGAGAGAGCCTTGCAAGGGTGCATGGTTTGCCTTACAAGTTAAGTAGTGACATTTAGAACCTCCTATAAAAAGATTGTTTGAGCTCATTTAGAGACTATTGCTCAATACAAAAGCTCTTAGGTTTTGTTTTATTTTTCATTATTTCCTGGATTTAAAGATTTGCGTATGATAAACATGAATATTTAATTTCCTAATCAAAAAGTGATTAACAATTGCTTATGTTGAGATAACTTTTACCATGCATAATTATTACACTATGGACAATAGGTCTTCTGGGGTGGGAAGGGGTTGGAAAATATATTGATGATGATGCGGCTATGTGGTCTTGTGGTATGACACTCGCTTTCGGATTGGAAGGTCATGGGTTCGAGCCTCGCTCGGCGCATAGTTGAGTCCTTGGAAAAGGCTCTTTATTCTCATTCTCTATCCAAATAACTCTCAAACCTGGGACTTCGCTAAGACCAAAGTTTGAGAGTTTTTGCAAAGATGAGTCATTTAAATCGATCGATATTTGAAGGACAAGTTTTCTGGCCAAATTTTGAAATATGGGTTTTTTTTTCCAGAGTAAGGTAGAAGTGTGATGTCTTGTCCAAATAATGATAATGCAGTGCTACTGTCGGCTAGGGACCCCTTGTAAAGCGCTTTGGGCACGTTTAGTGGATATTGCTCTATATGAAGACTCAGACTTGTTGTTTGTTGTTTTTTTTTTTTTTTTTGGGGGGGGGGGTTGGCGGGTTTTTGGGGTTTTATTTTTTAATTGTGATTGTTTTCCTGATTGACTGATTGGTTGGGATTTGAATGGATAAATGATTGGAGAGACGGATGAAAATAAGGCATTGTGTTTGTCTTCTGCGAAATACCAATAGGATAAAGTTGACACATGGCGGTTGTGAAATCGTTGAGACGTTGCTATTGTTATTGTAGTATTTGACCCCAATCCTCTCACCCATCTCAGATAACCTCTTCTTTCCCATCATTATCTCTTTTTTTTTTTTTTGTCGTCATCTTAATGCGATCATCTCCTACGTCACTTTCAACCTCTTTACCTCATCCTGCTCTTTTATCTTCTTCTTCCTCGTCTTCATCGATCTCTTCTTCTTCTTCTTCTTCTTCTTCTTCTTCTTCTTCTTCTTCTTCTTCTTCTTCTTCTTCTTCTTCTTCTTCTTCTTCTTCTTCTTCTTCTTCTTCTTCTTCTTCTTCTTCTTCTTCTTCTTCTTCTTCTTCTTCTTCTTCTTCTTCTTCTTCTTCTTCTTCTTCTTCTTCTTCTTCTTCTTCTTCTTCTTCTTCTTCTTCTTCTTCTTCTTCTTCTTCTTCTTCTTCTTCTTCTTCTTCTTCTCTTCTCTTCTTCTTCTCTACTACTACTACTACTACTACTACTACTACTACTACTACTACTACTACTACTACTACTACTACTACTACTACTACTACTACTACTACTACTTCTACTACTACTATCACCAACACCACACCTTCTCATTCCTAAAATTATCACTTTCTATTTTCTTTATTAAGCATTTGTAAACGACTTTTTAATTACTTTGATCTCGGGGCCCCGAATGTTAGGTTAAACATATTAATTGATTAGTGCTCTCTCAGAGCGATTAAGCGCCTGGAGATGAGTATATCTCGGTTTCTATAGCGTGGAACGGATAATAAAAATTGCTTGCTACCCTTTTGTATAGGACGCCTGACCTGAGAGACCCAGCAACCCCTGCCACAACTGGATGGACAAGGGGGGGGGGGGGGGTCAGAATAAAATATTCCACTGTACCTGGGCGGGATGGATCTCAGTCCCTCTGCATGTGAAGATTCGGAAAAAAATTGTGTGAAGCGGGCACTTGTATCAATAATGATGAGATATATGTGACCGATCGTCTTAAAATGCTATTATGTCGGAACGAACCAGATGTTTAAAATCTGAATTAAATGTTAAACTGGTCAAAAATATAAATTGTTGGCATTAGCACTCTAAAATATGGTATCCATTCTCCTCAATAAAATATACAAACTCAACACAAGTCTGATATGTCTGGCTATAAATTCAATTTTCAACATCTTACATCAAAGAGTGGATGGATGCAAACAAGTTGAAAATGAATGAGTCAAAACAGAAGTGATGATTGTGGGAAATAGAGGGCAGTTGAAGGTGAATGATGGTCTTGAGGTGTTGATTGGGGGTGAAAAGATCAAAGTTTCAAAGACTGTGAAAAATTTGGGTGTCTATTTTGATTCAGAAATGAAAATGTCAGCTCACATTTCTGCTCTCTGTAAATCTTTATACTTTCAATTGAAGAAAATCAGTTCGATCCGTCAGTATATTGCAATTGGAACATGTAAAACATTGGTTGTTTCCCTCATTTTTTCGAAACTAGACTATTGTAACTCGCTGCTTGTCAACTTGCCTCAGGCTTCTATTAAACAATTGCAACTACTGCAAAACAGTGCAGCAAGATTAGTTTTTGGCAAAAAAAAATTTGATCATGCAACCCCTTTGTTGGCCTCTCTCCACTGGTTGCCCATTGAAAAGCGCACATATTACAAAGCAGCGTGTCTTGTTTATAAGTGTTTGGCTGGTATAGCACCGGCATATCTCACAGATCACGTGGTCATGTGTAAATTTGAAAATTACACTTTAAGATCATGTAATGACCAAACGAAAATTTCGGAAAAAAGATCAAGAACAAAATTTGGTGATAGATCGTTTGCTTGTTTCGGCCCCAAGATTTGGAATGAACTACCACGTGGTCTGAGGGAGTGCAAGTCTTTACCTACTTTTAAAAAGAATCTCAAGACACATTTTTACTGTATTTGTTTTTCTTGACTCTATATGAATCCTTGATTTGGCTATGAATTGTTATTGTTGTTATTATTTTATTTTTTTATTTTTTCACTTAAAATTGATATTTATATTGTAAAGTGCCCAGAGCTTGTGTTTTACACGAGAATGAGCGCTATATAAATGTGTATTATTATTATTATTATTATTATCTTAACCATCCCGACTTAATACCGTTTTGAGGCGAAGGGTCACAAATAGGGTATGGGGAAGTGCCAGGTAAAAGCAGAGAATAAAAAGTCACGTGGTCAGTGCCAAACTCGGGATCTGATTATTGTCACGGCACCCTCCGCCTTGCTAGGATTCGAAATATTACGATCAAACCTTTGCCGGTCGGTCTAGGCGTATGACGTGTACACTCGCCTTCTGATTGGAAGGTCCTGGGTTCGAGTCTCGCTCTAATCGGGGGCATTGTTATTGAGCGTTTGGAGAGAGCTCATTACTCGCATTCTGCCATCGTATACACGTGTAAAATGAGTACCTGGCCGTATATAGCGCTGTCTTTGTGGTGGACTAGTGGTATGTCACTCGCTTTCGGATCGGAAAGTCCTGGGTTCGAGCCTCGCGCTCGGCGCATAGTTGAGTCCTTGGAAAAGGCTCTTTACTCTGAGTACCTGGCCGTTAACAGCGTTGTCTTTGTCCGAAAAATTGTAATATCGCCTAACAGACGTCATGTCCCGTCTTACATGTTAAATGTTGCTGTTGATCAGGGACCCCTTGTAAAGCGCTTTGAGCATATTTAGTGGATATTGCGCCTTAGATCATGAATTCATGGAAATTGCGCTCTATGCAAATTCTTTATTATTATTATTATTATTATTATTATTATTATTATTATTATTATTATTATTATTATTATTATTATTATTATTATTATTATTATTATTATTATTAATATTATTATTATCATATTATTATATTATTATTATTATTATTATTATTATTATTATTATTATTAATTATTATTATATTATTATTATTATTATTATTATTAGTATTATTATTATTATTATTATTATTATTATTATTATTATTATTATTATTATTATTATTATTATTATTATATTATTATTATTATTATTATTATTATTATTATTATTATTATTATTATTATTATTATTATTATTATTATTATTATTATTATTATTATTATTATTATTATTATTATTATTATTATTATTATTATTATTATTATTATTATCGAAATTTTCGACTCGCCCATTTTCCACTTTTACTATCGCTGAAATGACGTAATTGTGTCACAAACATATAAACCACTTTTTAAATAAATTAAAAAAAAACAGACAATCAAAACAATTTACCATAAATTTATCTGATCGTTTTAGCCTAGCTTTCTGATTTATTTTCTTATGATCTTAATTGATAGTTTTCTTTTTCTAATAGCCTTTATTTTCATCGATTTCTGGTTGATCAAAGGATCAGGATCACTATCGTCCATCGATTCTATGACGTGTATTCGATTACCTATTCTTTACTACGATTCATCAATCCGATACTCTACCTATATTATATATCTTTCAGTCACCGGTCTATACAATCTCAGCCTTCGACGGCGATACATATATCTATGCGTTGCTAGTGAAGCCAGCATTTTGATTGGCTCGTCGCTCTCCGTCGTCAAGGGAAGCAAGCAAGCAAGCACAAGATGACGCGACCCAAGCTCTCGTTGTTGATGATGATAATAATACTGGAATGGCGGTTAGAAGAATGTCGGCAACAGGCTGATTCTGGCACCGAGCGTGATTCACCGTGATGCCAGTTTCGTTCTCGTTCTCGTTCTCGTTGTCATCTTCTTCTTCCTTGTCGCCGCCGCCGTCGTCGTCGTCGTCGTCGTCGTCGTCGTTATCGTTGTCTTTGTGAGTGTTATTTATAATACAACAAACGCGTGACTGACTGCCAGCCCGTGTAGCGGAATCGTTCATGAAACGAGCGTGTGTGTGTGTATGTGTGTGTTTGTGTCTGACTGACTACGGCGACATCTCAGTGACATTAGTCAAGTCGTGCATTAAAAATCGTGTTTACAGATTAAACGATCGTGTGTTTAATGTTTCAATATAATATTATTATTTGACTATACGAGTCACAAACAACGGACTGGTATTTGTCATATTATTGTACATCTGGATCTAATATAATATAATAAACATTGTGCCTTGTATGATATCTCTCTTCAGACATCGATTATCGACTTATTAAGGTAATCTCGATTATTCTTTTTTTCAGACTTAATACCTGTTGTTTTCATTATATTATAATAAGACATTGTATGATCGGAATCGATATCTGATATAGACATTTTGTGATCTGAATCGATATCTTGTGTAGACATTTATGATCTGAATCGATAATTTGATTATCGAATGATTAAGGTAATCTCGATTATTCTTTTTTGTTCAGATTTAATACTTGGTGTTTTCATTCTATAAGACATTTAATGATCTGAATCGATCATTTGTATAGACATTGTATGATCTGAATCGATATCTTGAATGGACATGTTATGATCTGAATTGATATCTTGTATAGACATTTAATGATCTGAATCGATATCTTGTATAGACATTGTACGATCTGAATCGATATCTTGTATAGACATTTAATGATCTGAATCGATATCTTGTATAGACATTTTGTGATCGGAATCGATAATTTGTATAGACAATTATTGATCTGAATCGATAATTTGTAAAGAGATTTTATGATCTGAATCGATATAATGTATAGACATTGTACGATCTGAATCGATATCTTGTATAGACATTGTACGATCTGAATCGATATCTTGTATAGACATTTAATGATCTGAATCGATATCTTGTATAGACATTTTGTGATCGGAATCGATAATTTGTATAGACAATTATTGATCTGAATCGATAATTTGTAAAGAGATTTTATGATCTGAATCGATATCATGTATAGACATTGTACGATCTGAATCGATATCTTGTATAGACATTGTACGATCTGAATCGATATCTTGTATAGACATTTAATGATCTGAATCGATATCTTGTATTGACATTTTGTGATCGGAATCGATAATTTGTATAGACAATTATTGATCTGAATCGATAATTTGTAAAGAGATTTTATGATCTGAATCGATATCTTGTATAGACATTGTATAATCTGAATATATATCTTGTATGGACATGTTATGATCTGAATCGATATCTTGTATAGACATTTAATTATCTGAATCGATATATCCTATGTCTATTGTAGTAAAAAAAAACTTTCCAGCTTTTGCCAGTTGCTTTACGACAATGGTAAAACTCTGCAGGATGAATCGATACATTTTCTTTTCATAATTATCGATTAATGTTGATTGAACAGTTTCCTGTCCTACTCTGTAAAAAAAAACCCGTATTTAAAAATTTGGCCAGAAAACTCGTCCTTCAAAGTTCGATTGATTTTAATGATCTCCATCTTGGCAAAAACTCTCAAACCTGGGACTTTGCAAAGTGTACTCGTCTAAATGTTGGATGAAAAAAAAATACAATGCCTGTCTTTTAATCCTGATAATCAAGTCAAAATAATATGAAAGAATAGAAATATGATGTTTGATTTTGGAAAATATTTCAAATGTTTTCGCACGAAACCTGAACTGTGGCCATTTCCTTTGGGGACGACATTACCATTTTTCCAACATAGACAACGCTGTTAACGGTTAACGGTACTCACCTGAGTACATCTAAAGTGTGAGAATTGAGTAAAGAGTCTTTTTCAAGGACTCAACAATGCGCCGGACTCAGAGCAGGACACGATCCTCGGAATTTTTCGTCTGAAGGCGAATATCATACCCCCCCCCCCCCCCCCAAAAAAAAAAAAATTGAGATTTTATATAGCTCAATATCCACTAAATGTACTCAAAGCTCTTTACAAGGGGTCCTTGGCCAACAGCAACATTTAACATTTGGGACGGGACATGACGCCTGTTAGGCGATGTTACAATTTTTTTTC
>NC_088360.1:109105663-109128163 GCF_034508935.2 Berghia stephanieae
TAGGAATCAGTTTATGCCATTGAGTGATAGTGATCAATTTGCTTACAAACCAGGACGTGGCGTAGAGGATGCCATTTTGCTGTTTACAAACAACTTCTACAGGCATCTAGATCACGCTAGGATCTATTGCAGATTGCTTTTTGCAGATTTTTCTTCAGCGTTCAATACAATGCAACCTAAGTTGGTTGTTCAAAAATTGACTAGTCTGAATTTAAACAAGTATATAATTGGTTGGGTGCTCGAATTTCTTACGGAGAGAGCACAATATGTTCAATTAGGACAAAACAAATCTTCCTGTATAACTACAAATACTGGGGCTCCTCAAGGTTGTGTATTGTCCCCTGTATTATTCACAATATACACGAATGACTGTAGAAGTCAAAACCTGAGTGTACCTTTAATAAAGTTTGCAGATGACACCGCTCTTCAAGGCCTCATAACAAATGGCAACGAAGTGGCTTATATGCAAGAAATTGATAGATTTGTGTCTTGGTGTGATGCCCACCCCCTAGAGCTTAACATAAGCAAGACAAAGGAGCTAGTGATTGACTTTAGGAGAGTGAAGGAACCGATAGAACCGTTAAAATTAAAGGACCAATTCGTCCAGCGAGTTCCTCACTACAAATACCTTGCTGTAACGATTGATGACAGGCTCAAGTGGGATGAACATTTGAAAATAATTAGGCATAAGATGTGCAGACGTACATATTTTTTATCAAAACTCTCTCAGTTTAGAATAGATAAAACCCTCTGCACATTATTTTATAGAGCAGTAATCGAAAGTGTTTTGTCATTTTGTATACAGCTTGGGGAGGCAATTGCTTAGCAGTGGAAAGGACAAAATAAATTCAAATATTAAAAAATCCATTAAACGCTATATAAATGATGTTGACGATGTAGATCTTTTATACGAGAAATTTTGTATAAATAAAATAACTAAAATATTAAATGACCAGTATCATCCACTAAGACCATCTATTATTATGTCAGAAAGAAGTGGTCGCCCTTTCTCTATTTCAACGAAAACAGAGAGACACCGAAAATCTTTTCTGCCGTCCAGTATTAGGCTTTATAACAACAAGCAATAATCATTTTATATAATTATTTCTCATTTTTACTTTTTTTAAATATAAATATTAATTTATTAATTTATTTGTTTTGCAATCTTTTCAATTTTCAATTTATAGTGACAGTAGTATGCGCTTGGCCAAGGAGTTCACAACATTGCCATCCGGAAGTATAACGGACCAACACACAAACCCTGTGTAACCATGAACTTTTATAGTCTGGTTAATACAGTTTAGTGAGAACAACTCACAAACGCGGATGGCAAAAACAATAACAAAGGCCTGAGTGACGTCATCTTCGAACTATCTATAACCAGATATTCTAATGCGGCAGGACATAGACATATGTTATTATCTATCCATTATCCTAATGACAAATTTCCTTTTCTCCCCCACGATTGTGTCATTCATACAGTAGAGATAGTATGCTCTTGGCTAAGAAGCTCAAAACATTGCCATCCGGAAGTATAACGGACCAATACACAAAACTGTGTGTAACATTGAAAGTTTATTGTCCGGTTAATACAGTTCAGTGAGAATTACTCATAAACGCGGATGGCAAAAAAAAAAAACAATAACAAAGACATGAGTGACGTCAAATTTGAACTATCTATAGATAGTATGCGCTTGGCTAAGAAGCTCACAAATTGCCATCCGGAAGTATAACAGACCAATACACAAAACTGAGTATAAACTTGAACGTTTTTAGTCTGGTTAATACAGTTCCTCATAAACCTGGATGGCAAAAGAATAGCAATAACAAAGACATGAGTGACGTCAACTTCGATTTATCTGTACTCACCCGGATGGACTTGTGTTCAAAGCCAAATGACCAATACAATATCCAGGATGTCGGGGGGGGGGGGGGGGGGGGGGGGTCCAGATCATTCAGTTGGTAGAGTACTCTCTTGACACGCAAGGGACCGTGATCGATCCCGGGTGGGTGCAGTCGAGATTTTTTTTTTCTGACCCCTATGTCCACCTAGCAGTGAAAGGTTAGCTGAGTCTGTTAGATTTGGCGGAAAGTACTTTGCGATAGACTAGCATCCTATCCAGAAGATAGCAAGCAATTTGCTATTGTCCGTGTTTCGCGCTATAGAAACCGGGTTAAACTTCGGCTCCATGGGCCCATAGACGGTATAAAGTTTAAATAAAATACACAGTAGTTCTAGACGCCTGATCAATCGCACCATGACATCAAACCATGTGTAGCCTTTTACGTTCAATGTCTCATTGAGCGAATCTAGCGGGGAAAAATTCACACAACCTCTCTCTCTCTCTCTCTCTCTCTCTCTCTCTCTCTTTCTCTCTCTCTCTCTCTCTCTCTCTCTCTCTCTCTCTTTCTCTCTCTCTCTGTGGCATATCACTTGGACGTAGCCTCCCACACAGTCCTTCGGAAGAAGTCTCTGTCTTGTGCCCATCTGCCACATTCCGTCACGCCGTTGTTGAGCCATTCCTGTATATCCTGTTGCCATCTTCTTTGTGGTCTTCCTCTGCCTCTTTTGCCCTCCGCCATGCCCTCCAGTACACACAACCATTAGTCGAAAAACATTAACAAAGAGCAGAAGGATTTCAACTTCCTTCATTCTATTGTTTGTAAACAACCACCTAGGGGGCAGCGTGACTCAGAGGGTACGGTCTTTGCTTCGTACCCGAAAGGTACCGAGTTCGATTATCCGCTGCGCTGTGTGGCCTTGAGCAAGTCACCTCGCCCTAGCTCAGTCTGCGGCGCTGCACTGCGGCTGACGCCTGGATTATTCCAGTCTTCCCTTGGAATAGACCGTAGAGACAAATTCCCCCTATGGGATGAATAAAGGGAATTTTATTTATTTTTTATTATTTTTTTATATTTGTCGTTTTGATTGGTGAAAAAAAATCCACTGGTTTATTTGACCTATAAAGTTTTATCCCGAATTCTATAGAGTAAAACGGACCACAGAAATAGCTTGCTATACTTTGGATAGAACGCTAGCATATCACAAAGTACTTTCCTCCAGATTTAACTAACAAAGCTGCCAATATCACTGCCGGGTCCTTGAATGGATGAAGCTGGGTGGGGACCCTGACCTCCCATAAGTGGGCAGGGAGGTACTTGCTGTGTCCTCTATTACCCTGTGTCTGTTTTCCAATTGCTTTCTGTCTTTGTCTTGGAATGGGATTTCTTGCTTTTGTCCTGACCCTGGCCCGAGTCTTTGTCAGGGAGGGAAACAGTCGAATGTATAGTTATAGTCTTGGGAGATGATTTTTTTTTTGTAAATCATTTCTCTGTTATGTTCTCTTACCGTTTTAAATTTTTAACATATGATTTGTAAACAGTTGAGTGTATTCCTCTTAGTGGGGACCTGTGCTGGTGAATGGTTGAGACTTTTAGGTGATCTCAAACTAAGTACACTGATAGTGTGCTCTTGGAATCTAAATCTATTCACTATTTGAACCAATTCCCCTCTGTCTTACTTTTTCTTCAAGCCCTTTTCATTGTACATCAGGAATGTCTTTACTATCCGATTTTCTTCCTTTTTACTAGCTGATAATATGACCTAATTGTGTTGCAAGCACCGCAAAACCATTAAAAACAAAAACATTAACAGATGAAGCGAGTGCTCTACCAACTGAACAAACGGTATTATGATGCTTAAAAACCGAATTAAATGTTAAAACTGGTAAAAAATATAGATTGTTGGCATCAGCACCCTAAAATATGGTGTCTATTCTCCTCAATAAAACATACAAACTCAACACAACTCTGATATTTCTGGCTATAATTTCGATTTTCAACATCTTAACCAACCCGACTTAATACCGTTTTGAGGCGAAGGGTCGCATATAACACGTGCTTATGATGATAATATTATTCTTCATCGTGAATCCAAAATGCATTGGAATATTATTATGATTCGGAGTGAATGTGTAACATTTAGCCACTCTCGGGAGCGTGTCAGCAGCTGGACTCGTGCAAATGTTAGTCACTATCCGTAATGAAAATTATCGAAACAAAGCAACGCTGACCTTTGTCATGTAAACAGTGAATATTTCTGAATACTAATAATAATAACATCGTGTTACAGCCTCGTTTGGGGATATGTAAATGTTGATGGCGTCACGAATAGATAGCGTGCGCATGGCGAAGAATCTCAAAACATTGCCATCCGGAAGTATAACGGACCAACTCACAAAACTATGTGTTATTATGAACGTTTATAGATAGTATGCACTTGGCTAAGAAGCTCATAACATTGCCATCCGGAAGTATAGCGGACCAACACACAAAACAGTGTGTATCCATTCAGAAAAGTGAGTGGAGCAGGCACTTATGTTGGTAACAACAAGATATGAAGTGAGTAGAAAAGTGCCAGAAGACAATAGAGAATAAAAATTATTCGCGGCGGTGGTGGGGTTCGAACCTGCGACCTTATTGGTACGACAACTCCGCCTGGCAGGTGAGAGCGTGGCTCTACCGTGTGAGCTATCCACGAACACAAAAATATTCGTTTCAAACCCAAGTCATTTCTAGATCCCTCTCTCACCCACTTCTTGAGATCGCCGATTCGTTCGCACACCACCATCGCGTAGTAATTTATGACCAGCAGTTAAGCTTAATAGCCAATATTCTCAACACAAACATATAACATAGAACGATTGAGACATTGAGTATGCTCCGGTGTATGGGGTGAATTTTTAATTCAGAAAAGTGAGTGGAGCAGGCACTTATGTTGGTAACAACAGGTTATGAAGTGAGTAGAAAAGTGCAAGAAGACAATAGAGAATAAAAATTATTCGCGGCGGTGGTGGGGTTCGAACGATGGTGGTGTGCGAACGAATCGGCGATCTCAAGAAGTGGGTGAGAGAGGGATCTAGAAATGACTTGGGTTTGAAACGAATATTTTTGTGTTCGTGGATAGCTCACACGGTAGAGCCACGCTCTCACCTGCCAGGCGGAGTTGTCGTACCAATAAGGTCGCAGGTTCGAACCCCACCACCGCCGCGAATAATTTTTATTCTCTATTGTCTTCTGGCACTTTTCTACTCACTTCATATCTTGTTGTTACCAACATAAGTGCCTGCTCACTCACTTTTCTGAATTAAAAATTCACCCCATACACCGGAGCATACTCAATGTCTCAATCGTTCTATGTTATATGTTTGTGTTGAGAATATTGGCTATTAAGCTTAACTGCTGGTCATAAATTACTACGCGATGGTGGTGTGCGAACGAATCGGCGATCTCAAGAAGTGGGTGAGAGAGGGATCTAGAAATGACTTGGGTTTGAAACGAATATTTTTGTGTTCGTGGATAGCTCACACGGTAGAGCCACGCTCTCACCTGCCAGGCGGAGTTGTCGTACCAATAAGGTCGCAGGTTCGAACCCCACCACCGCCGCGAATAATTTTTATTCTCTATTGTCTTCTGGCACTTTTCTACTCACTTCATATCTTGTTGTTACCAACATAAGTGCCTGCTCCACTCACTTTTCTGAATTAAAAATTCACCCCATACACCGGAGCATACTCAATGTCTCAATCGTTCTATGTTATATGTTTGTGTTGAGAATATTGGCTATTAAGCTTAACTGCTGGTCATAAATTACTACGCGATGGTGGTGTGCGAACGAATCGGCGATCTCAAGAAGTGGGTGAGAGAGGGATCTAGAAATGACTTGGGTTTGAAACGAATATTTTTGTGTTCGTGGATAGCTCACACGGTAGAGCCACGCTCTCACCTGCCAGGCGGAGTTGTCGTACCAATAAGGTCGCAGGTTCGAACCCCACCACCGCCGCGAATAATTTTTATTCTCTATTGTCTTCTGGCACTTTTCTACTCACTTCATATCTTGTTGTTACCAACATAAGTGCCTGCTCCACTCACTTTTCTGAATTAAAAATTCACCCCATACACCGGAGCATACTCAATGTCTCAATCGTTCTATGTTATATGTTTGTGTTGAGAATATTGGCTATTAAGCTTAACTGCTGGTCATAAATTACTACGCGATGGTGGTGTGCGAACGAATCGGCGATCTCAAGAAGTGGGTGAGAGAGGGATCTAGAAATGACTTGGGTTTGAAACGAATATTTTTGTGTTCGTGGATAGCTCACACGGTAGAGCCACGCTCTCACCTGCCAGGCGGAGTTGTTGTACCAATAAGGTCGCAGGTTCGAACCCCACCACCGCCGCGAATAATTTTTATTCTCTATTGTCTTCTGGCACTTTTCTACTCACTTCATATCTTAGTGTGTATCCATGAACGTTTACAGTCGGGTTAATACAGTTCAGTGAGCATTACTCATAAACGCGGATGGCAAAAAACAATAACAAAGACCTGAGTGACGTCATCTGTATACTATCTATCGTCTGGTTAATACCGTTTAGTGAGAATTACTAAAAGACGTGGATGGCAAAAAGCAATAACAAAGACCCGAGTTACATAAACATCATACTATCTAGAGATAGAATGCGCTTAGCCAAGGAGTTCACAACATTGCCATCCGGAAGTATAACGGACCAACCCACAAACTCTGTGTAACCATGAACTTTTATAGATAGAATGCGCTTGGCCAAGGAGTTCACAACATTGCCATCCGGAAGTATAACGGACCAACACACAAACTCTGTGTAACCACGACCTTTTATAGATAGAATGCGCTTGGCTAAGAAGCTCATAACATTGCCATCCGGAAGTATAGCGGACCAACACACAAAACAGTGTGTATCCATTCAGAAAAGTGAGTGGAGCAGGCACTTATGTTGGTAACAACAAGATATGAAGTGAGTAGAAAAGTGCCAGAAGACAATAGAGAATAAAAATTATTCGCGGCGGTGGTGGGGTTCGAACCTGCGACCTTATTGGTACGACAACTCCGCCTGGCAGGTGAGAGCGTGGCTCTACCGTGTGAGCTATCCACGAACACAAAAATATTCGTTTCAAACCCAAGTCATTTCTAGATCCCTCTCTCACCCACTTCTTGAGATCGCCGATTCGTTCGCACACCACCATCGCGTAGTAATTTATGACCAGCAGTTAAGCTTAATAGCCAATATTCTCAACACAAACATATAACATAGAACGATTGAGACATTGAGTATGCTCCGGTGTATGGGGTGAATTTTTAATTCAGAAAAGTGAGTGGAGCAGGCACTTTTTGGTAACAACAAGTTATGAAGTGAGTAGAAAAGTGCCAGAAGACAATAGAGAATAAAAATTATTCGCGGCGGTGGTGGGGTTCGAACGATGGTGGTGTGCGAACGAATCGGCGATCTCAAGAAGTGGGTGAGAGAGGGATCTAGAAATGACTTGGGTTTGAAACGAATATTTTTGTGTTCGTGGATAGCTCACACGGTAGAGCCACGCTCTCACCTGCCAGGCGGAGTTGTCGTACCAATAAGGTCGCAGGTTCGAACCCCACCACCGCCGCGAATAATTTTTATTCTCTATTGTCTTCTGGCACTTTTCTACTCACTTCATATCTTGTTGTTACCAACATAAGTGCCTGCTCCACTCACTTTTCTGAATTAAAAATTCACCCCATACACCGGAGCATACTCAATGTCTCAATCGTTCTATGTTATATGTTTGTGTTGAGAATATTGGCTATTAAGCTTAACTGCTGGTCATAAATTACTACGCGATGGTGGTGTGCGAACGAATCGGCGATCTCAAGAAGTGGGTGAGAGAGGGATCTAGAAATGACTTGGGTTTGAAACGAATATTTTTGTGTTCGTGGATAGCTCACACGGTAGAGCCACGCTCTCACCTGCCAGGCGGAGTTGTCGTACCAATAAGGTCGCAGGTTCGAACCCCACCACCGCCGCGAATAATTTTTATTCTCTATTGTCTTCTGGCACTTTTCTACTCACTTCATATCTTGTTGTTACCAACATAAGTGCCTGCTCCACTCACTTTTCTGAATTAAAAATTCACCCCATACACCGGAGCATACTCAATGTCTCAATCGTTCTATGTTATATGTTTGTGTTGAGAATATTGGCTATTAAGCTTAACTGCTGGTCATAAATTACTACGCGATGGTGGTGTGCGAACGAATCGGCGATCTCAAGAAGTGGGTGAGAGAGGGATCTAGAAATGACTTGGGTTTGAAACGAATATTTTTGTGTTCGTGGATAGCTCACACGGTAGAGCCACGCTCTCACCTGCCAGGCGGAGTTGTCGTACCAATAAGGTCGCAGGTTCGAACCCCACCACCGCCGCGAATAATTTTTATTCTCTATTGTCTTCTGGCACTTTTCTACTCACTTCATATCTTGTTGTTACCAACATAAGTGCCTGCTCCACTCACTTTTCTGAATTAAAAATTCACCCCATACACCGGAGCATACTCAATGTCTCAATCGTTCTATGTTATATGTTTGTGTTGAGAATATTGGCTATTAAGCTTAACTGCTGGTCATAAATTACTACGCGATGGTGGTGTGCGAACGAATCGGCGATCTCAAGAAGTGGGTGAGAGAGGGATCTAGAAATGACTTGGGTTTGAAACGAATATTTTTGTGTTCGTGGATAGCTCACACGGTAGAGCCACGCTCTCACCTGCCAGGCGGAGTTGTCGTACCAATAAGGTCGCAGGTTCGAACCCCACCACCGCCGCGAATAATTTTTATTCTCTATTGTCTTCTGGCACTTTTCTACTCACTTCATATCTTGTTGTTACCAACATAAGTGCCTGCTCCACTCACTTTTCTGAATTAAAAATTCACCCCATACACCGGAACATACTCAATGTCTCAATCGTTCTATGTTATATGTTTGTGTTGAGAATATTGGCTATTAAGCTTAACTGCTGGTCATAAATTACTACGCGATGGTGGTGTGCGAACGAATCGGCGATCTCAAGAAGTGGGTGAGAGAGGGATCTAGAAATGACTTGGTTTGAAACGAATATTTTTGTGTTCGTGGATAGCTCACACGGTAGAGCCACGCTCTCACCTGCCAGGCGGAGTTGTTGTACCAATAAGGTCGCAGGTTCGAACCCCACCACCGCCGCGAATAATTTTTATTCTCTATTGTCTTCTGGCACTTTTCTACTCACTTCATATCTTAGTGTGTATCCATGAACGTTTACAGTCGGGTTAATACAGTTCAGTGAGCATTACTCATAAACGCGGATGGCAAAAAACAATAACAAAGACCTGAGTGACGTCATCTGTATACTATCTATCGTCTGGTTAATACCGTTTAGTGAGAATTACTAAAAGACGTGGATGGCAAAAAGCAATAACAAAGACCCGAGTTACATAAACATCATACTATCTAGAGATAGAATGCGCTTAGCCAAGGAGTTCACAACATTGCCATCCGGAAGTATAACGGACCAACCCACAAACTCTGTGTAACCATGAACTTTTATAGATAGAATGCGCTTGGCCAAGGAGTTCACAACATTGCCATCCGGAAGTATAACGGACCAACACACAAACTCTGTGTAACCATGAACTTTTATAGGCTGGTTAATACAGTTTAGTGAGAACAACTCACAAACGCGGGTCTTTGTTATTGTATTTTTTAACTTTTTTTTTTTGCCATCCACGTTTATGATGAATTCTCATGAAGGTACTCATCTTTTTGAGTTCATCTAGCGGAAATGTTTAATAATTCAGAGAAGTTGCCGAGGACCATATCTCTTCTCTATGGGATGAGTGTTTTCTGCATCACTGCAGTACATGCTCAGCATTTTCCTCCTCCTCGCCACATGAGCAGACCGGTGACTGTATCTGCTAATGGCGGAAAGATCTTCAATGCGCTTGAATGTCCGATGGAGATTGTGGATGCACAAGGAGTGTGTGTAATCGACTGACAGAAAGAACGGGGAGCGCTATGGGAACGACTTGTTGACATTACGAAATACTATTACAAATTCCAGTCGACAGACAAGTGGATCTCTGGCTTCAGGCAATATTTGGCAATTAGTAATAGTGTCATGATCAATTTAGTCACTTATTTCTGAATACTCTTCAACAGTCGTAACGTCACTTCCTTCCTAATGACGCATGGTAACTTAGTAACTATCGGAACAATGGCGGACGCCCGTATGAAATATTTCCCCGGCGAGCATAAAAGCGTATCCAGTGGGAAAAAAAAACAACATAAATTTGATCATGTTTTGACTTTTACACATTCTGATCACAAGGCATATGAAAAGTTCTAGCCAGCATGAAGAATATAAAGTAATGAATTTCTTTGTTTAGAACCAAGATGGCCGCCGTTGCCGGGCTGCGTGACATCAGACTAATTAGTGATAGTGTTATGATCAATTTAGTCACTTATTTCTGAATTCGAAGGTCGTCGGTTCGAATCATGGTAGGATAATTTGATTGTTTTTGTTTGTAGGGTTTTTTTTCTGGGAGTGGGGGTTATTTGTTCGGGGGTTCTTTTCTTTCGATATTTTTTTTTTTAGGGGGGGGGGGGTATTTTGACATTTTTAAAGTTATTTAATATAATTTCGTTATTATTTATTGTATTATTTTGTCTATGTTTTTCTTTGTTTCTATTTTAGTTGTTTTGTTGTTTGTTTTTTTTCATTACCGTGCGTATCTGTCATTCTCAAAATATATATTACAGACCAATTTTGAATCGCCGGTTCGTCTGAATATAACTTTTTTAAAAATAATCTAAAGCGTTGAATAAAACTTTCCTCTTGAACAATATTATCATATCACAAAATCGTTTCATGTGTTTCGAGTTGATTTGCCTTTTTTAAAAAAAGAGATCTAGAGATAGAACGAAGATAACGTCACTCAGGTCTTTCTTATTGTTTTTTTTTTTTTTGCCATCCACATTTATGAGTACTTCTCACTAAACTGTATGAACCAAACTATAGATAGTATGCGCTTGGCTAAGAACATAAAATTGCCATCCGGAAGTATAGCGGACCAACACACAAATCTCTGTTTAACCATGAACTTTTATAGATAGTATGCAGATGACGTCACTCAGGCCTTTGTTATTGTTTTTGCCATCCGCATTTGTGAGTTGTTCTCACTAAACTGTATTAACCAGACTATAAAAGTTCATGGTTACACAGAGTTTGTGTGTTGGTCCGTTATACTTCCGGATGGCAATGTTGTGAACTCCTTGGCCAAGCGCATTCTGTCTATAGATAGTTCGAAGATGATGTCACTCAGGTCTTTGTTGTTGTTTTTGCCATCCGCGTTTTATGAGTAATACTCACTGAACTGTATTAACCTGACTATAAACGTTCATGGTTACACACAGTTTTGTGTGTTAGTCCGTTATACTTCCGGATGGCAATGTTATGAGCTTCTTAGCCAAGCGCATACTATCTATAGTATGGATAATACAGTTAAGTGAGAATTACTCATAAACGTGGATGGCAAAAGCAATAACAAAGATCCGAGTGACGCCAACTTCAATCTATCTATAAACGTTCATGGTTCCACATAGTTTTGTGTGTTGGTCCGTTATTCTACCAAATGGCAATGTTGTGGGCTTCTTAGCCAAGCGCATACTATCTATAGATAGAATGCGCTCGGCCAAGGAGTTCACAACATTGCCATCCGGAAGTATAACGGACCTACACACAAACTCTGTGTAACCATGAACTCTTATAGTCTGGTTAATACAGTTCAGTGAGAACAACTCACAAACGCGGATGGCAAAAACAATAACAAAGGCCTGAGTGACGTCATCTGCATACTATCTATAAATCTTTACATTGTACTCAACGCTTTTCGAACGTTTTCCTTCCTTGTTAGAAATAGTAATGATCATATTTCAGCTTTTCATTAATGTCATTTTATCATAATTTGCGGCAAGGTGGTCTAGTGATATGACACTAGCTTTCGGATAGGAAGGTCCTGGGTTCGAGCCTCCTCGGCGCATAGCTGAGTCCTTGAAAAAGTTCTTTACTCATATTCTCTCATCGCACTCAGGTGTAAAATGAGTACCTAACAGTATTAAGTGTTGTCTCTGTCCGAAAAAAATTGTGATAACAGCCTAGCAGGCGTCATTTTACGTCCTACGTGTTAAGTGTTGCTGTTAGCATGGGACCCCCTGTAAAACTCTTTGAGCACGTTAGTTGGTATTGCGCTATATAAAATCTCAATTTAATAAGTCTCCATTTAATCATCCATTTGTTTTAACCCAAATTTTACAACATTGGTCGCAGCGTAAAAAAACTGAGCGCTTGGCTAAGAAACTCACAACATTGCCATCCCGAAATGACGGAACAAAACATAAAACTATGTGTAACCTTGAACGTTTATAGTCTGGTTAATACAGTTTAGTGAGAATTACTCATAAAGATGGATGGCAAAAAAAACAATAATAAAGACCTGATTGACGTCAACTTTGTTCTATCTATAATGAGGAGCTCATTTATATTCGAATCGTATTTACTACTACCTAATATAGTAAAAAAGATTGAATATTATAGGAAGAAACGAACCATAAACACAGGAACGTAAAACTTAAGTTGCAAATCAGCAAACTATAAAATCAATGTCTTATCTAATATTGCATGATAATATAACGTAGTTTCCCCTCCAGCAAAACAAGACTGTTGTGTTGCTTGTCATAGAATTTGCTCCAATAAATAGGCTTTAACAGTCGTGATGTCACTTCCCTCTTTATGACACATAGTAACTTAGTAACTGGTTCTAAACTATCGGAACAATGGCGGACGGACGCCCTTATGAAATACTTCTCCGACTAGCATAAAAGGGTATCCAGAGGAGAAAAACATAAATCTGATTATGTTTTGACTTTTATACATTCTGATCACATGAAATGTGAAAGATTTCTAGCCAGCATGAATAATAAAAAGTACCGATTTTCTTTGTTAGAACCAAGCTGCTGGTTGCTGGGCGGACGTGACATCAGACTATTGAATCCAATTCCAATGCATCCACCCAGATTCTAGTTTTTCATTGGAATAGTCGTGTTTTAAAAACATAGACCACAGATAAAAGAAAGTTGTTTATTTGTTTTTTGCACAGCTTGGCTCTGGGCGCTTTACAGCCGAGAATAAACATTATAAACGGGGACATTTTCATCTTCCTTGCTTAAAGAAAAATAAACAAAATAAGAAAAAAGATTTAAAGATGAGAAAATATAACAGCATCTTCATCATTTATTTCTCACTTGGGGGTAGAATTGTTGAGATATTTGCACATTTTGTTTTACACGAAGTGTGTAGCGGGATTAACACATCTTCTCCGTGTTTGCCTTTTTATCAAGGCTTAGAGATGTGTCAAACCAATTAGATTTACACATTTAAATTTGTGATTTAAATCCTATGTCAATAGAATGGACATAGCACATAGCCTTTATAATACAGTGATTGTAGTTTTCGTGCGGCTATGTGGTCTAGTGGTATGCCACTCGCTTTCGGATGGGAAGCTCCTGGGTTCGAGCCTCGCTCGGCGCATCGTTTAGTCCTTGGAAAATGCTCTTTACTCATAATATTATCTCACTGTACTCAGGTGTAAAATGAATACCTAGCCGTTAACAGCATTGTCTCTATTGGAAAAAATATTGTAATATCGCTTAATAGGAGTCATGTGTCGTTCTACGCGTTACGTGTTCCTGTTGGTCAGGGACTCTTGTAAAGCGCGCTTTGAGCAAGTTCCGTGGATATTGCGCTATATAAAAGCTCGAGTTTGTTGAAGGTTTTTGTTTACCGCAACATAATGACACAGTATCCTTGCTTGCAATACTTAGATGTATGTAGATTTAATATAGATACAAATAAAACGGTTTGTTAAAATACCATTCGTTCTCTACTTGTGACAGAAATCCATATTATTTCGAGTGAAAAACATGTTTTTAAATGAACAAAATACAGAAATGTAGTTCTAATCTGAAAGGTCGCCGCCAACGATAAGCGGGAGGATTTCGATGGAAGCCCGACTACCCATCATCGATCGTTTTCCCCAATCCTCTTTTTTGTGGAAAAAAATATTGGATGGTTTAGACCAGTGGCCAGAACATAAGCGGTTTCCAGTTCCCACTAACCTTTCTAAATACTTTGACCAAAAAATGAAATAAAAATTAACACGTATTTAAAATTTTGGCCAGAAAATCCGTGCTTTAAATATCGATCGATTAAAATAATATGACCCTCACCTTAGCAAAAAAAACAAAACAAAAACAAAAACAAAAAAAACAAATAACAAACTTCGAAACCTGGGACTAACTTCGGATGAGGGTTATTTTTTAGATTTTCTTGATCGATATATAAATTTGGCGGAAAAGATGTCCTAAAAATATTGATAGACTTTAATTTTGGCCAAAAATATGTCAAATTTGGGACTTCGTGAAATCTTTTAGGAATTTCAGTTTTGTGAGATTTTGCCAAGAAGAGAGACGCTTAAATCGATTGATATTTGACGTATCTATCTACGAGTTTTCTGGCCAAAGTTTGAAATACGTGTTTTTTTTCCAGAATATGGCGGATTTGTAATTCCGGGACGCGATCACCACAGCTCAAAGGGGCTCGTGATGGAGATGTGGAGTTTATTAAAATATATATATATATATATATATATATATATATATATATATATATATATAAATTATATATATATAATATTATATTACATTATATTATTATATTATTTGTGACCCATCGTCTCAAAACGGTGTTATATGGGAACGAACCAGATGCTTAAAAGCCGAAGGAAATGTTAAACTGGTCAAAAATATAAATTGTTGGCATAATTAGCACCCTAAAATATGGTATCCATTCTCCTCAATAAAACATACAAACTCAACACAACTCTGATATTTCTGGCTATAAATTCAGTTTTCAACATCTTAACCAACCCGACTTAATACCGTTTTGAGGCAAAGGGTCACATTTCAATAGTTTGAACAGCTGGGTGACAAAGAAAGAGAAGAGTACTATAAGATTTTTCTGAGGTTATCTGCTGATCAGAGAGATGAATGGCGTACCATGATCACCGATGTCTGGCACAGACTTGGTACTTGAAGAAGAAGAAGAAGAAGAAGAAGAAGAAGAAGAAGAAGAAGAAGAAGAAGAAGAAGAAGAAGAAGAAGAAGAAGAAGAAATTATATTACAGAGTACAACGGGGGCAATCGTTTCAGAACTGTTATGCTCTATAGAAACGTCTGAAGATGGTTTCTCATGAGTTTTTCATAAAGCGCAATGTCCACTACCCGCTTTACAAAGGGTCTCTGACCAACAGCAACACGAAACATATAGAACGAGACATTGCGTCTGTTAGGCGATATTACAGGGGGGGGGGTCGACTGAGACAACGCCTGTTAACGGCCAGGTACTCATTTTTATTCCTGAGTACGGGGAGAGAATGTGAGTAAAGAGCCTTTTCCAACTATGCTCCTAGCAAGTATATAGCGCAATATCCACTAAACGTCCTCAAAGCGCTTTACAATTGGTCCCTGACCAAAAGCAACACTTAACATGTAGTACGAGACATGGCGCTTGTTAGGCGATATTACAATTTTTTTCGGACAGAGACAACACTGTTATTAACGGCCAGGTACTCATTTTACACCTGGGTACGATGAGAGAATCTGAGTAAAGAGCCTATTCGAAGGACTCAAATATACGCCGAGCGAGGCTCGATCCAAGAACCTTCCGATCCGATAGCGAGTGCCATACCACAAGACCACATAGCTGAACGATGATAATCATACAATATTTTCCATTTTATTGATTTTTTCCCCCGCCAACTTCAAATTTAGATATTTGACTGCGATTATCCGAGATGACAAACGGAGAAATTATAATTCCATCTTGGAGAAAAGGATACAAATAATGAAAAGTTCATGCTGGTAGCCGACGGTGACATTTTCACTTAAGCCTTGTTTAACTGGTTAACTATCAAACTCTGGAGAAACAAGTATTTAAACATTTGGCCAGAAAACTCGTCCTTTAAAATATCGACCGACTTAACTTTCTCCTTACCGACCATTTTCAGTATTTTCCCAAAATAGCAGGCTTACCCAGCAGACAAATTGATTTTTAAATCTCAAAAATCACTCCAGGAAACAACTTCATGTTCTTATTAATTAAACAAAGATCATTCTTCAAAGTTTGTGATGTACAAAATAAATCTGAATAAGAAAAATTACAGAATTTATGAAGGACAACAGACAAAGCCGAAAGGACTCTGCTGACCCAATGACGTCTTCGCCAAACAAACAGCTTCGAATTGCGTCGTGGAACGTTCGCACCATGTATGAAGCAGGATCAAGGGGACGGCCACGAGGAACATGGAGAAGAATTAAAGAAGCTGATATACAGAGAAGTGGTAAGACCTGGAATGAGATTAAAAAAAAAGTTAGCTCGGGATAGAGAAGGATAGAAACTGTTTGTCTGTGGCCTATACCCTGACCAAGGGTGAAAAAGGCAATGATGATGATGATGATGATAAAGAAAAATGTATATTGTGTCGTAACAAATGTGACGATTTTACTGTAGGTGGTAAGGAGAGGGTTAAAAGGCCGTTCTCTTGACAAATAATACCATCAAACCGTGGACTTTGGGGAGTTATCAAGGAATCCAGTTTTGAAAATTTTTGTGAAGATGAAGGTCGTTTAAATCGGTCGATTATTGAAGGGATTTATTCCTGCCAAATTTTTATATACGTGTATTCAAGAGTTAACTATACTAGTTAAAGAACATCGATCGCCTTCAACAATCCTCACCATATACCCGATCCAATTTAAGTCTCCGCTTTATCTCCCCCCCCCCCCCCCCCCGCCCTTACCCTCCACTGTCTCATCTGCTTGTTATGGTCTTAGAAGGCCCGGGCGGGGCTTGTTTTAATTGAACAGCTCTTGAAAAAGGCTTTTAACTTACTGTTTTCACCTTACTCATGTATAATATGAGTGCCTGACCATTTATAGAATTGTCTCGTCATACATGTTACCCGTGTTGCTGTTGGCTAGGGACCCTCGTAAAGCAATTTAAGCACGTTTAGTGGACAGTGCCTATAAAAGTGCTATAGTTTTATAGGGAGGGGGGTATTTCGACTTTTTGCCCTGGTAGCTTACGGTGACATTTTCACTAAAGCTTTAGTCAAAGAACATCGATCGCCTTCAACAATCCTCACCAAGTACCCGATCCAATTTGAGTCTCCGCTCTATTCCCCCCCCCCCCCCCCCCCCCGCCCTTACCCTCCCCTGTCTCATCTGCTTGTTATGATGGTCTTAGAAGGCCCGGTGGCTGGTTTTAATTGATTGTGAATTATTGATGTTCTTGTCTTGTCCGGTTTTGATTTTTTTTTCTCTGTTTTTGTCGTTGTTGTATTTGTTATGATTTGTTTAGATTTGTTTGTTGTCGTTAACGTCAGTATCGTCTGAGTTTGATTTTCTTGGAACACAAATTCGACGATTTCTGTCTTTGACTTTGATGTCATCGGCTCGTCTTTCAATACAATACATTGATTCAAAATATTAGAATAATTGAATTTTTATTCTTCCAAATGGGACTGTGGCGCAATGAGCTTAGCAGAGCTGTTACTTGTCTTCAAACAGAGTCAAACTATATTGAGCATGATAGTGAGTGGGTGGGTGACAATGATCGCAAAATGTCCGCCCCGACGTTTTGTTTTGGGTAACATATTTTACAAGACAAAAACACACGGGAATTGGGAACTCGTTCGAAATTCCAACTTTTGCTGCATTTTGTTATTTTGTGATATGACTCTCGCACTTGGGACTGGAAGGCCCAGAGATCGAGTCCCGCTTTCAGAGACCAATTGTTCAGCTCTTGGAAAAGACTTTTAACTTACTGTTTTCACCTTACTCAGTACCTGACCGTTTATAGAGTTGTCTCGCTCAACTGTTAAGTGTTACTGTTGTCTAGGGACCCTCGCAAAGCAATTTGAGCACGTTTAGTGGACATTGCCTATAAAAGTGCTATAGTTTTATAGGGAGGGGGGGGGGGTATTTCGACTTTTTGCCCTGGGAGCTTACGGTGACATTTTCATTAAAGCTTTAGTTAAAGAACATCGATCGCCTTCAACAATCCTCACCAAGTACCCGATCCAATTTGAGTCTCCGCTCTATTTTCCCCCGCCCTTACCCTCCACTGTCTCATCTGCTTGTTATGGTCTTAGAAGGCCGGGGGCTGGTTTTAATTGATTGTGAATTATTGATGTTCTTGTCTTGTCTGTATTTTGTTGTTGTTGTTGTGTGTTTTTTGTCGTTGTTGTGTTTTCTATAATTTGTTGAGATTCTTTTTTTTTCTTTAACGTCAACATCGTCTGAGCTTCATTTCTTTGCAATACAATTTCGACGATTGCTGTCTCTAAATTGAATGCATCCGCTCATCTGTCAATACTCTTTGCTTTACAATGATACTATGATCTTTTTTGTTTTCCTTCTTTCGAATGTGTATGTGCGGCTACCTGGTCTCTTGTTATGACACTCGCTTTCGGGTCGGAAGGTCCTGGGTTCGAGCCACGCTCGACGCATAGTTGAGTCCTTGGAAAAGACTCTTTTCTCACATTGTCTAACCGTACTCAGATGTAAAATGAGTACCTGACCGTTAACAATGTTATTCCTGTCCGAAAATTGTAATATCGCCTAACAGGCGTCATGTCTCGTCCTATATGTTAAATGTTGCTGTTGACCATGACCCTCTGTAAAACGCTTTGAGCACATTTAGTGGATATTGCGCTATATAAAAAAGCTAATAGCTCAATTTTACGTCAACATCGTCTGAGCTTCATTTCTTTGCAATACAATTTCGACGATTGCTGTCTCTAAATTGAATGCCTCGGCTCATCTGCAATACTCTTTGCTTTACGATGATATTATGATCTTTTTTGTTTTCCTTCTTTCTAATGTGTTTGTGGCGTCGTGGTCTTAGCAGAATGGTTTCTTGTCTTAAAGTAAAGTGAAATCATGTATGTTGAACATGATTAGTAAGTAAGAGGGTGACACTGATCGCAAAAGGTCTTACAATTATTTATATAAATGGCCATAATAACACAACACTTCCGTACTCTGAAAAAAAAATATGTATTTAAAATTTTGGCCAGGAATTTTGTTCTTGAAATATCGATCGATTTTGATATGGCTAAAATGGCCATCGTCTTGGCAAGTAAATCTCTTAAACCTGAGACTTCACGGGAATCCCCGATTTGAGAGTTTTTGACAAGATGAGGGTCATTTTAAACGATCGATGTTTGAAAGACGAATTTATAGCCAAAGATTTTTTTTTTTTTTATTGTTTGTTGGTTTGTTTTGTTTTGTTTTTTTGTTTGTTTTTAAGGGTTTTACGGCGCTAGCAAAACATTAAGGTCATATCAACGCCAGCGTTTATTTATTCAGAATAAAACAGAATAATAAATGACTATTATCATCTTTTTAAAAAAATTGTGCCTATAACGTTATAATTTTAAAAAAATACCTTTTAACTCATTTCATAGGGGGAAATGTATCTCTAGAGAAGACCGAAATAATCCAGTCGTTAGCCGCAGTGCACCGCCGACAATTGGGCTAGGGCGAGGTGACTTGGATTTCAGTATCAGGCTATAACATAACGATTGCTGCGATTAAACTCGGTACCTTATTCGGGTACGAAGCAAAGACCGTACCGCTGAGCCACGCTGTTATTTGAAGAGAATGCTTTGAATGGTTTTAACGATGAAGTCTTCGAAGATCAACTTATGTCGACAACACAGCCTGGTTAACCCGTAGCCATCGTTAAGTTATATAGATAGTATGCAGATGACGTCACTCAGGCCTTTGTTATTGTTTTTGCCATCCGCGTTTGTGAGTTGTTCTCACTAAACTGTATTAACCAGACTATAAAAGTTCATGGTTACACAGAGTTTGTGTGTTGGTCCGTTATACTTCCGGATGGCAATGTTGTGAACTCCTTGGCCAACCGCATTCTATCTATAGGGAATGAGATTAGCGGAAGAGTAGCATCCCTTGATTGGACGTCACCCATAGTCTGTGACGTCACCGGCGGAAAAGTTATTGGAGAGAGAACGTCATTTGGTTGTGCGCATGCGTCTCTCGTCCTCGCTTCCGGTGAAAGAGGCGTGAGACACTTCAAAACCAAATTAACGTTCTCTCTGTAAGGTGACGTCCAATCAAGGGACGCTAATCTTCCGCTAATCTCATTCCCTATAGATAGTTCGAAGATGACGTCACTCAGGCATTTTTTATTGTTTTTTGCCATCCGCGTTTATGAGTAATGCTCACTGAACTGTATTAACCACACTATAACCGTTCATGGATACATTCAGTTTTGTTTGTTGGTCCTTTATACATCCGGATGGCAATGTTATGAGCTTCTTAGCCAAGCGCATACTATCTATAGATAGTTCGAAGATGACGTCACTCAAGCCTTTGTTGTTATATTTTGCCATCCACGTTTGTGAGTTATTCTCACTGAACTGTATTAACCAGACTATAAAAGTTCATGGTTACACATAGTTATGTGTGTTCGTCCGTTATACTTCCGGATGGCAATCTTATGAGCTTCTTAGTCAAGCGCATACTGTCTATCGCCTGACACTGAAACCCAAAAAGACTGGCATTTTGACGTCATTATTTATTTGGTTTTTGCACCGCCTGGTGAGTTGTCGTTAGTAGTGCTCATTGAAACAAGTGGTCCCATTGGTTAAACTATTGAATACAACTCACGATTTGTTTTCTTTTGTGGCCAAAGACTGGCATTTTGACATCATTTGTTGGTCAGTGCGTAGCCATCGTAATGTTATAGCCTGACACTGAAATCCAAATACTGGCAGTTTGACGTCATTATTTTGTTTTTGCACCGCCTAGTGAGTTGTCGTTAGTAGAGCTCATGGAACTAAGTTATGAGTTGTCGTGAGTAGAGCTCATGGAACTAAGTTATTTCATTGGTTGAACTATTGAACACAACTCACGATTTGTTTTCTTTTGTGGCAAAAGACTGGCATTTTGACGTCATTTTTTGGTCAGTGTCAGTATGGCCTTCGTAAAGTTATGGGCTGATACCGTAGCCATCGTTATGTTATAGCCTGATACTGAAATCCAAAAGGACTGGCAGTTTGACGTCATTTTTTGGTTTTTGCACCGCCTTGTGAGTTGTCGTTAGTAGAGCTCATGGAAACATGTTATGTCATTGGTTGAACTATTGAATACAACTCACGATTTGTTTTCTTTTGTGGCAAAAGACTGGCATTTTGACGTCATTTTTTGGTCAGTATCAGGCCATAACTTTACGAAGGCCACGCTGATACTGACTAATAAATGACGTCAAAATTCCAGTCTTTTGTCACAAAAGAAAACAAATCGTGGGTTTATTCAATAGTTCAGCCAATGAAATAACTTTTTTCCATGAGCTCTACTAACGACAACTCACTAGACGGTGCAAAAACCAAATAATGACGTCAAACTGCCAGTCCTTTTGGATTTCAGTATCAGGCTATAACATAACGATGGCTACGGTGCAGGCCATAACTTTACGAAGGCCACGGTCAACTTCGCAAGGAAATTAGAAATAATGGAAATTATTATAGATAGTATGCAGATGACGTCACTCAGGCCTTTGTTATTGTTTTTGCCATCCGCGTTTGTAAGTTGTTCTCACTAAACTGTATTAACCAGACTATAGATAGAATGCGCTTGGCCAAGGAGTTCACAACATTGCCATCCGGAAGTATAACGGACCAACACACAAACTCTGTGTAACCATGAACTTTTATAGTCTTGTTAATACAGTTTAGTGAGAACAACTCACAAACGCGGATGGCAAAAACAATAACAAAGGCCTGAGTGACGACATCTGCATACTATCTATAAAAGTTCATGGTTACACAGAGTTTGTGTGTTGGTCCGTTATACTTCCGGATGGCAATGTTGTGAACTCATTGGCCTAGCGCATTCTATCAATATAAATATATGATAATATATAGATTGAATGAATTGACGTCACTCAGGTTTGTTCTTTTTTTTTTTTTTTTTTTTTGTTTTTTTGTTTTTTGCCATCCACTTTTATGAGTAATTCTCACTAAACTGTATTAGGACTAACCCACGCCGGATACTGCCTCCGACCATCCGGTACAGCCATCCTCTGCCGACTTCTTGATAAATACGTCGGGCACGGACAAAATACTAGGAATAAAGAGAAGAGAAGAGGGAGAGAGAGAGTACCATGCAGTTAACAGCGTTGTCTCTGACCGAAAGAAATTGTAATATCTACTAACAGGCGTCATTTCTCGGCCTACATGTTAAGCGTTGCCGTTGGTTAAGGACCCCTTGTAAAGCGCTTTGGGCACGTTTGTGGATATTGCTCTATATAGAAGCTCAATTATTTATAAAACTAAGTATACATTTTTCACATTTTTTTTTCATTTGTGTTATTATTCTTTTCACGGGATTATTCAGATACTTATATAAGTTAATCGAGTATACGATAAGTGTTTTAAAAAGATTACTGTCGCCTCCAACTATTTTTTACCCTTGAT
>NC_088360.1:109130663-109133163 GCF_034508935.2 Berghia stephanieae
CTAGAAATGGTTATGGTTACACATTGTTTTATGTGTGTGTGTGTGTGTTGGTCCGTTATACTTCCGGATGGCAATATTGTGAGCTTCTTAGCCAAGCGCATACTATCTATAGCCTGACACTAGAACCCATTATGACTTACAGTTTGACGTCATTTTTTAGATTTGTGCAGCGGCTGGTGAGCTGTCGTTTGTAGAGTAGAGCTCAAGAAAACAAGTGATTCCATTGGTTGAACTATTGAACACAACGCACGATTTGTTTTCTTTTGTGGCCAAAGACTTGTCTTTTGACGTCATTTTTTGGTCAGTGTCAGGCTTTTAAAATAAAATTTAATTGAACTTTTATATAGCGCAATATCCACTAATTGTGCTCAAAGCGCTTTACAAGGGGTCCCTGACCAACAGCAACATGTAACATGTAGAACGATACATTACTCCTGTTAGGCCATATTGCAATTTTCTTCGGACAGAGACAACGCTGCTAACGGCCAGGTACTCATTTTACACCTGAGTGCGGTGAGAGAATGTGAGTAAAGAGTCTTTTCCAAGGACTCAACTATGCGCCGAGCGAGCGAGGCTCGAACCCGAAAGCTAGTGTCATACCACAAGACCACATAGCCGGTCAGTGTCAGGCTATAATAAGTTAAAGATGGCTAGGATGTGAGTCAGCATTGGCTTCCATACTTTATCTGAGTCCCCCCACCGTCTACCACGCGTCCATCTAATCCCCTCCCGACTAGTTTTACCCACCCGATTCTGTCCGTAAATTACTTTGGCGATGACAGTATGTTTTAGGGGGATAGGGTGACCTAGTCCTGTAATTGGAGGTGCGTTGTGGTGGTCTGCGGGTACGAGCCCCAGGCACTGGCATGGGAGAATGAGAAGGCTTATCGTGGTTCTGGGAGTCAGATGGTTGGGGGGGGGGGGGGGGGGGGGGGGGGGGGGGGGGGGGAGAGGATAAGAGCGAAAGGGAGAGAGTATGGAGGAATTTGTGAGTTTTTATAATATTATGGAAGGAGGAAAAAGACAGGGAGGGAGTGGAGGAGAGAAAGGTGGGGTGGGGAGAGTGAATGAGTTAGTGGGTGAGTGAATTGGATTCAGTAGTCTGATGTCACGCCGCCCGGCAACGGCGGCCATCTTGGTTCTAAACAAAGAAAATCATAACTTTTTATTCTTCATGCTGGCTAGAACTTTTCATATGCCTTGTATTCAGAATGTGTAAAAGTCAAAATATGATCAAATTTATGGGGTTTTTTTCCTCTGGATAAGCTTTTATGCTCGCCGGAGAAATATTTCATACGGGCGTCCGCCATTGTTCCGATAGTTTAGAGCCAGTGTTACTAAGTTACCATGCGTCATTAGGAAGGAAGTGACGTTATGACTGTTGAAGAGTATTAGTGAATGTTTGTGTGTCTCTTTGTGTGTGTGTGTGTGATTGAGTGCGTGAATGAGTTTTTGAGTGAGTGACAGAATGAACTTGGAAGGAAGTATGATTGGTGAGTGAATGATTTGAGAGAAAACGAAGGAAAGAGAGAGAGTGAAAGATATAGAGAAAATAAGAGCGTGAGAGAGAAAATGGTGAGACGGAGAGAGTGAGTGAGTTAGTAGGTGAGTGAATGAGAGAATTGCTCGGGTGTGTGTGCGTGTGAGAGAGAGAGAGAGAGAGAGAGAGAGAGAGAGAGAGTTTGTGAGTGAGAGAGAGAAAGAGAGAAAGAAGAACGAGCGTGAGAGAGAGAGGGAGAGAGAGAGAGAGACAAGAACGAGCGTGAGAGAGAGAGAGAGGGAGAGAGAGAGAGAGAGAGAGAGAGCGAGAGAGAGGAAAAGAGAGAAGATGAGAGGGGAAAGAGAGAAAAGTAGGAAGGAGAGGGGGATGGTGGGGAGATAGAAAGTGTAAGTGAGAGAGGGGATGGGTGACTGAGAGGGACGACAAGAAAGAGAGCGAGAGAGAAAGACAGGAACAGTGAGAGAGATACAGAGAGAGGGAGAAAGAGAGAGAGAGAGAGAGAGAGAGAGAATGATAGAGGTATAGAAAGTGAGCGAGCGAGCGTGAGAGAGAGAGAGAGATAGAGAGAGAGAGAGAGAGAGAATGATAGAAGTATAGAAAAAAGAGAGTGAGAGAGAGAAGAAAAAAAAGATATGGATAGATAGATAGATAGATAGATAGATAGATAGATAGATAGATAGATAGATAGATAGATAGATAGATAGATAGATAGATAGATAGAAATATATATAGAGAAAGAGAGCGAGAGAAGTTTGAAGAAAGAGATCAATACGAGAAGCCGTGGACCTTCGTCTTTACTTCCTTCCTCCTCAAATAACCAATCGATGTGTGTTTGTCTTGGGATAGGCAACATCGTCGTAATTCCTTGTATATGTGTCTATTTATCCAGCCATTTAACCAGCTTGGTAATTCCTTGTATATGTGTCTATTTATCCAGCCCTTTAACCAGCTTGGTAATTCCTTGTATATGTGTCTATTTATACAGCCCTTTAACCAGCT
>NC_088360.1:109143163-109185663 GCF_034508935.2 Berghia stephanieae
ATACGAAATATCATTCATTCACTAATCCTCTCCGGGTCTACTGGCACTTGAGGCATCTCCACCTAGTCCTATCAGCAGTTATTCTTGGTGTCATTTCGAGGGACAGGCTCTCTGCTTTAGGTCCCTCTCTACGGTACGTCTCCAATTATCCTTGGGGCGGTCTCGCTTCCTCTTTCCTTGGGATGTCCATCGCAGAGCCTTTCTTATCAGTGTTTCATCAGGTCTGCAAAAGACATGCCCCAACCATTGCCATCTTCTCCTATAACGAGACTCTCCAGAGACTCTACTTCAGTTCTCGCTCTCAGGTCCTCATTTGAGATTGTGTTTGGCCAGAATATCTTGAAGATTCGTCGCAAACAATTGTTTTGAAATTGTTCACGTTTCTGGATGATACTCTCTGTGATCTTCCAACATTCTGATCCATAGAGCAAAACGCCCAAGACATGCCTTTTAAAAATCGAAATATCGCTTCAATGGAATTCAAGACTTACTTGACTTATGCCTCTTGGCTCCTGGCCAAGCATAGGGTCTCAACAGCACTCTTCCATCTTCTTCTGTCCTTGGCACAGACCTTTGCCTCGCTCCAGGTAAGATTGGAGACGCACAAATCTTGGTGAAGGCTTCTCCTCCAAGTCTGCTTTGGACGACCCCTTTTCCTCTTGCCCTGCGGCTCCATTCGAGAGCCTGTTTGGTTATATTACAGGGCTCTTTCGGCAGGGTTTGGCCAACCCATCGCCACTTTCTGCACCTGACCTGGATATATATTTGCTCTTGGAATTCATAAAGCGAATTATTTTCACTTGTAGACAAAACTCTATTCGTTTCGAATTGATCAGATTTTCAACCCATGATTATTTTCTTCTTGCTTGTCTTTACTTTATTATTTTAACAAAGGCAGAACTATAAAATTGAATTTTTTTTTAAAATGTAGTTTTCAGATGGAGAAAATAAGAATCTCTATAATAAGTCTTACAAAATATTTTACCAAAAAAATGAGCTTTTATATATATATATATATATATATTATATATAATATATATATATATATATATATATATAGCGCACTATTCACAAAACGTGCTCAAAGTGCTTTACAAAGGGTTCTTGACCAACAGCAACACATAACGTTTAGAACGAGATATGATGTTTCCTTGTGTTGTTGAAATCAGCTCTTCGGTTGTTGTTTCTAAATATATTTGATATTTTCTTTGAGACCTTGATTCAATGTTGTTGAAAGTGAAGTTGGTGTACGCCCTCTATTTATGGCTCTTTGTTTAAGTAATCATCCATCGAGGTTTGTGCTGGAATATATTCATCTCGTCGGAGCACTTGTCCGAACAGTTTCCATTTGCTGCTCTATTTACGTACCTACTGACCTAAGATCGTTTTGACGTGTTACATAATATAATATGAGTTACTTCACTCATCGACTTAATGTCTTGCTCTTTCTAATCATCCGATCATGACGCCTCAGATGTCTCTCTAATCGCCTGTGCCAATTCCTTCCACGGTTTTTTTTATTTTTTTTTGCCTTTGGATGCTAATGCCAGAAAATACTCTTTCGATTTTTTAAAAGAGAGCTCTTGTTGATTCTCGGAAGCGTTTTTATTTTTTCAAAAAAAGCAAATCAAAAAATCCCCGAAAAGAATAAAGAAATGTGGATTTCAAATTGCGAAGGCAAATAATGGTAATGTTTAGTCAAGCCAATAACGTTTTATGTTTGAATCAGGCGTAGCCGACGTCTACTGTTCGTAGGTCTGATAAACTGAATTATTATGGGGCTCATTGTTGTAATGGACATACTCTCAAACCAAAGCAAAATATTGTCCATTACAAGCCCATATATATATATATATATATATATATATATATATATATATATATATATATATATATATATATATATATATCAAGCCCATTATAATTGCGATCGATTGCCCAACTTGCTAATGTGTACACGTAGGGCGTTGCCAAAGACTATATTATATAATTGTCCTCCAGGCAAACAGACTAAAATGTCAAGATAGAAGTTACAAAATCTGAGATCAATTTTTAATTCAGAAAAGTGAGTGGAGCAGGCACTTATGTTGGTAACAACAAGATATGAAGTGAGTAGAAAAGTGCCAGAAGACAATAGAGAATAAAAAAAAAATTTTTCCGCGGCGGTGGTGGGGTTTGAACCTGCGACCTTATTGGTACGACAACTCCGCCTGGCAGGTGAGAGCGTGGCTCTACCGTGTGAGCTATCCACGAACACAAAAATATTCGTTTCAAACCCAAAGTCATTTCTAGATCCCTCTCTCACCCACTTCTTGAGATCGCCGATTCGTTCGCCACCATCGCGAAGTAATTTTGACCAGCAGTTAAGCTTAATAGCCAATATTCTCATCACAAACATATAACATAGAAACGATTGAGACATTGAGTATGCTCCGGTGTATGGGGTGGATTTTTAATTCAGAAAAGTGAGTGGAGCAGGCACTTATGTTGGTAACAACAAGATATGAAGTGAGTAGAAAAGTGCCAGAAGACAATAGAGAATAACAAAATTTTTTTTTCCGCGGCGGTGGTGGGGTTTGAACCTGCGACCTTATTGGTACGACAACTCCGCCTGGCAGGTGAGAGCGTGGCTCTACCGTGTGAGCTATCCACGAACACAAAAATATTCGTAAAGCTTAACTGCTGGTCAAAATTACTTCGCGATGGTGGCGAACGAATCGGCGATCTCAAGAAGTGGGTGAGAGAGGGATCTAGAAATGACTTTGGGTTTGAAACGAATATTTTTGTGTTCGTGGATAGCTCACACGGTAGAAGCCACGCTCTCACCTGCCAGGCGGAGTTGTCGTACCAATAAGGTCGCAGGTTCAAACCCCACCACCGCCGCGGAAAAAAATTTTTTATTCTCTATTGTCTTCTGGCACTTTTCTACTCACTTCATATCTTGTTGTTACCAACATAAGTGCCTGCTCCACTCACTTTTCTGAATTAAAAATTCACCCCATACACCGGAGCATACTCAATGTCTCAATCGTTTCTATGTTATATGTTTGTGATGAGAATATTGGCTATTAAGCTTAACTGCTGGTCAAAATTACTTCGCGATGGTGGCGAACGAATCGGCGATCTCAAGAAGTGGGTGAGAGAGGGATCTAGAAATGACTTTGGGTTTGAAACGAATATTTTTGTGTTCGTGGATAGCTCACACGGTAGAGCCACGCTCTCACCTGCCAGGCGGAGTTGTCGTACCAATAAGGTCGCAGGTTCAAACCCCACCACCGCCGCGGAAAAAAAATTTTTTTATTCTCTATTGTCTTCTGGCACTTTTCTACTCACTTCATATCTTGTTGTAAAATCTGAGATCACAAACACACGGCGAGTTAAACTTTGTTGTGTTTGTTTTTGTTTTTATGGGTTTTACGGCGCTTGCAAAACATTAAGGTCATATCAGCGCCAGTAAAAAGGAAGAAAATGGGATGGTAAAAAGTTCTAGAATTATAATTAAAGCACCCAAGAAAATGTAATACAAAGGGGAATTGGTTCAAATAGAGAACAGATGTGGATTCCAAGAGCACACTATCAAAGTACTTAGTTTGAGATCATCTAAAAGTCTCATCCTGTAGCAATGACTATGAAAATTTTTGTTTTCTATTTTTGTAAAAAATACTACTCTTAAATCAAAGCCCTATCTCCACTGAGTAAAAATCTTTTTGAATTTTGAAAATCCATTAATATATAACAAAGTTATGCAGTTTCAAAAATGTCATTTATTTGGATGACTCACAAAGAGAAAAAAAATACGAAAAATATGGGACGCTTTTTCTGCGTTTTATTCTGGTTTGTGCCTATATCTCGCTTAATACGTGGAATTAGATATTAAAACTTGGCAATTTTATGGCAAAATTATCAGAAAATATGATGAAGACATCAGAAGAGTTCTAACTTGTATAGTTTTAGAGCTGTATGGCTAGGGTCAACTATAAATTTGTTTTAAAATATACATAATATTGATCATTTAGAACTTTCCCGAAGTGTAATCTTCTGTCTACAACCCATACAAATGACACGAAAAATGCCTGCTAAATTATTATCAATCAGTCCCGTGAGACTATGGCTTATGTTATTTCTAGTTTATTTGAGAGAGAGAGAGAGAGAGAGAGAGAGAGAGAGAGAGAGAGAGAAGAGAGTTAATCTACTATCCCTATGAAATTAACAATGAAACTATTACCTTAATTTTTAAAAAGCGCGCGAGGATTTGTGTCATCCGTCGTCACGAACAAGGTTGCCAGATGGCCACGGGTGTGGCCAAATATATAATTTTGTTTCTTTTTTTTACATTTTATTCATCTATGTTTGTCTCAGTGACATTTATCCTAGTCTATTCAATCTTTTTGTTTGTTAAAATTTAGTTCATTTTAAGTGGGCCAGTCTTAATATTGAAAGCCATATGATTTTCTATTTAGCCACTTTTTAAGTCGAATTTGGTCAGGTTAAAGTCTGGCCATCTGGCAGCCTTGCCTCGCTCACGTCATTTTCGTGTCGCGCGATGGTGGAGCAAAATGGCCGTCTCCATATTTTCACTCATTGAAATGCAAATTGGGTTGATGTTTTGTGAGAATACGAAAAAGTACATAATCGAATGAAATTTGAAATATAAATAGAAGAAATGTGCATATATAACCTTATGAGCGACAAAATCTCTCCTCTTTGTAGTTTTAGAAATATTGTACTCCAAAGAGTAAAAATCTATTTTTAACGGTCTTCTGGTAATCGTACGAGTTTTGTCGCTTGAAATAATCTAAAATGACCTCTTTTCTAACTGTGTGCCAACTTTCAGTCATAAACAGCGTCGTAATTGATTTTTAAAATAGCATGTACGAAACGGCTTCGTCCCATATTTTGTCGCGAATTTGGGCACTTCGTGAGCGAAAAAGAGGCCCAAAGATTTGTGCGGGATAGTCATTGCTACATCTTGACACAAGCACAGTCCCCACTAAGAGGAAAACACTCAAATATATACAAATCATATATAATATGTAAACAAAACATAATACATTACATAACAGAGAGATGATTTACAATGACAAAATATCATCTCCCAATACTTACTATCACTTGACCGTTACCCTCACATCCGGCCAGGATCAGGACAAAACCAATTAATCTCATTCCAAGACAAAGACATAAAGCTTGTTGGGAAACAGATAGAGGGATAGAAGACACATTAAGTACCTCCCTGCCCACTATGGGAGGCCAGGAACCCCACCCAGATATAGTGGGATAGAAGACACAGTAAGTACCTCCCTGCCCACTATTAGGGGCCAGGAACCCAACCCAGATACAAGGGGATAGAAGACACAATAAGTACCTCCCTGCCCACTATAGGAGGCCAGGAACCACACCCAAATATAAGGGGATATAAGACACAGTAAGTACCTCCCTGCCCACTATGGGAAGCCAGGAGCCCCACCCAGATATAGTGTGATAGAAGACACAGTAAGTACCTCCCTGCCCACTATTAGGGGCCAGGAACCCAACCCAGATATAAGGGGATAGAAGACACAGTAAGTACCTCCCTACCCACCATGGGAGGCCAGGAACCCCACCCAGGAGTTGAACTTTAACTAGAGAACTAAATATATATTCTTATCAACGTTCAATGAATTCTTGTTCACATCAACACTAATCGGTGCGAAAATAGTAAGTTGAACACTGTGCAAATACCGAATGGAAAGCGTTTAGTGAATCAATTCAATAATTCAATCAATACACCATTATGTTCTTTCTGCTCAGAATACTAACAGGATTTTTATCTTCTATGCTGGAGGCGAGTAATGTTTTTTTTCAACCGCCTTCGTGCGATTTACTTTCACAAAATAATATAATGCCATTCTCTGGAGAGAAAAAAATATAAATAAATTAAATTTATTTATCCCCAAGGAGAAATTTGCCTTTAATGTCTATTTCAAGGGAAGACTGGGATAACCCAGGCATCAGCAGCAGTGCAGCACCGCAAAGTGAACTAGGGAGTAAGACTTGCTCAAGGACACACAATGAGGCGGGTAGTCGAACTAGGTACATTTTGGGTACGAAGCAAAGACCGACCCCTGAGCCACGCTTGCTGCCTCATATTATCAGAGCTTCAAATAATATGTGTGCACGCAGATGGAGATCAACCAAATGATGAAAAATGAATCTATAGATAGAACGAAGATGATGTTAGTGTTATTGTTTTTTGCCATCCACGTTTATGAGTATTTCTCACTAAACTGTATTAACCAGACTATAAACGTTCATGGATACACATAATTTTGTGTGTTGGTCTGTTATACTTCCGGATGGCAATGTTTTGAGCTTCTTAGCCAAGGGCATACTCTCTATATCCTCTTACTCACTATCCAGCGTCGTCCTCATTGACGTTGACTGCCCGAAATCTGCGATGACAAATGTCTGCCCATTCCTCTCGTCTTTTGACTGTATCGTACTAACTCTTCCATTCATAACTGTCCATTCAGGATATTTTTATATTATGACTAGGTCTTCCTTTTCTTCGTTTGCCCTCCATTTTCCCCTGTACCCCATCTTTCAATACCCTCTAAGTTATGACATTTGGGCTGAAATATTTCATTTCAGAAAGGTAATAACGTTATTTCTTTAAAACTAATCAAAGCTCATAATTTGTAATTATTTTCAAGTTAACTAAACATTGACTTTTCAGTGTCTAGATCACACATGTTATTGTCAACGTGTAAAATGCTGCACAAGCGTTATAACACATGTTCAATGGGATAGCGTGACTCAGCGGTACGGTCTTTGCTTCGTACCCGAAAGGTACCGAGTTCGATTACCCGCCGCGCTGTGTGCGGCCTTTAGCAAGTCATTAACTAGCCTTAGCTCACTTTGCGGCCCTGCACTGCTGTTGACGCCTGGGTTATTCCATTCTTCCCTTGGAATAGATCCTAAAGAAAAATTCCCTCTTAGGGATCTATATAGGGAATTATTTTTTTTATTATTATTATAATTGAGTCAGCATTCTAACCATGTCGCCACCTGATGGAAGAACATGAAAATTTTGTGGGTTGTTTTTTTTAAGGTTTAGAGTGTCTAATTTTATGCAAACAACTACGTTTATGTATATATATAACAAGCAACAAAGATATAATGTTGATTTATGTATGGAGACAAGTGCCAAACTATGGACGCTCTTTAAGTGACCCCCCCTCCTCCCCCCCCCCGCCCCCTCACCGAAACGTCCGCATCACTTATCCCCATTAACAAACTTAACTGGGGGGGGGGGGGGGCAGCGTGGGTCAGCGGTACGGTCTTTGCTTCCTACCCGAATGGTATCGAGTTCGATCACCCGCCGCTGCACTGTGTGGCCTTGAGCAAGTCACCTCGCTTTAGCTCAATTTGCGGCGCTGCACTGCGGCTGACGCCTGGGTTATTCCAGGAATAGACCCTAGAGACAAATTTCCCCTATTGGATGGCTAAAGGGAATTTTTTTTTAAAAATACAATCATACCTTATCATTAAGTTCCGTCAATCCAGTCTTCAAACGTTATTTATTTCCGTTTTACACGGTATTCTTAGTTCGTCACTTGTGTGGCAAAACCACAATGCCTACATTCAAATCGTACTGGAGTATGGCAAATCAAGCTCTATCTGTGCAACTATCAAACGGTATGAAGTTCGATCCCCAGAGGAAGGCTTGCCTTTTAGGACTTTTGTTTTCTTATGATAACCTTTTTAGTGTGCGATTATTTTCATATTTTTTTCTGTTTGTTTTATTTAGCGTTACATCAAACACAACCTTCCAGAATATTTCAAATTAACTTCAACTTATTCATCTCGATATATCATTTTGAGTCGGTGGATTATCCATAAGAACCAAACAATGTTAAGGACGGAAAATGGTACGTATAAGCTTTAAGAAACTGATTATATTCAAAATATTGAGAGGAACCTCTAACTGGTATCGATTCAATGCAAGTACTCCCACCTCATTGTCATACTCGCCTACCCGGAAGGTTAACACACAACCCACGTGCTAAACATGATGGCGTCTGATTTCAGTGGAATTTGACGAATTAAATTTAATAATTGTGTTATAAAAGCAATTCAATTTGCCAAACATATAATAAGATGGCCTATTTATGTTTAATATTATAAAGCTATTTACTTCCGCTTGTTTCAATTGATGTTTAAAGAGGACTAAAATAAATTGCGTTTTAGGGTGTCACATTTTTAAATATACTTTATTATTATTCAATTTTGAATTTTTGTAGAGGAAAAGTTGGAATAATTCGGCATAATTGAACCCAGTGTTAACCGACATATTCCCCTGGCTTACGCTTATTAAAATGCATTTGCCCCGAAGTCTATAATAAATCATTCATTATACATGAGAGCTGCTGATGCCGTGAATTTACAGAACACTTATTTTCTATATTGGCCTGAAATCCTTTACTTCAAATATACACGTCGACCATGAACTCTCAGTCCCCTCCCTTGAACATTTAGACTGCAGCATTTATCTTGCGCAAATAGGATTCAACAGTCTGATGTCACGTCCGCCCAGCAACCAGCAGCTTGGTTCTAAATAAAGAAAATCGGTACTCTTTATTCCTCCTGCTGGCTAGAACTTTTTAAAATGTCATGTGATCAGAATGTATAAAAGTCAAATCATGATCAGATTTATAATGTTTTTCTCTTCTGGATACAATTTTATGATCGTCGGAGAAGTATTTCCTAAGGGCGGTGATGGAGATAATGGCGTCCGCTAGTTTGTTCCAATAGTTTAGAACCAGTTACAATGCGTCATTACAAGAGCAGTGAGGTCACGACTGTTGAACCTATTGAGAGAATGTGTGTAAAGAGCCTTCACCCGACCCTGCGCTGTGTGGCCTTGAGCAAGTCACCTCGCCCAGCCACAATTTGCGGTGCTGCAATGCTGCGGGTTTCTGGGTTATTCCAGTCTTCCCTTAGAATAGACCTTAGAATAAAGTTTCCCCTATGGGATGAATTAAATGAATTTTATATCCACTAAACGTGCTCAAGAAAGGCATTATCCATAAAATAGCCAAGAAAGGAGATCTGGGAAATTGTGCTAACTGGCGTGGAATCACACTCCTGTCCATAACAAGCAAAATTTTTAATAGAATCCTTCTGAGAAGATTCTCACATCACATTAAAAACATTCTTAGAAAAGAGCAAGCAGGGTTCAGAAAAGGGAAGTTATTTAGTGACCACATATTTGCCCTGAGACAAATCCTGGAGCAAAGCATTGAATGGAAAAGCCCCCTCTACACCATTTTTGTCGATTGTGAAAAAAGCCTTTGACAGCTTACACAGAGAGTCCCTATGGAAAATACTCCGCCATTATGGTTTACCGACGAAGATGGTCAACTTAATAAAGCAATGTACAGCAACTACCAATGCCAAGTGATCTGTGGAAATAATTTTAACACACAGCTTTAATGTAACAATTGGTGTAAAACAAGGCTGCATACTCTCCCAGCTTATGTTTATCCTGCCTCGAAAATTGGACTGAAAATAAATTTCGAAAAGCCTGTGTACATAATGGTGAATCCAAAACATGGCTGTGAAATTAGGATAATTGAACATATAATTGAAGAGGTAACAGAGTTCTCCTACCTTGGATCAGAAATAACAGACGACGGAAATGCAGAACGCGATATCAAGCTCAGAATTCAAAAGGCAAACCAGGCTTTCGGCATGCTGAAAAACTTTTGGAAATCAAAGCAAATTATGAGAAAGACAAAGCTGAAAATATACAAGAGCAATGTTTTAAGTGTACTGTTTATGGAAGTGAAAGCTTCATTACAGGGGAAGTGACGTCACGACTGTTGAACCCTATTGAGAGAATGTGTGTAAAGAGCCTTCACCCGACCCTGCGCTGTGTGGCCTTGAGCAAGTGAAAGTGGAAAATGACATCCTCCTTAACTAAGAAACTAGAAACCTTTCAAAACAAGTGTCTAAAAAGAATTTTAAATTTATTTTGGCTTACAAAAATAACAACAGTGGATCTATTAAAGAAAGCTGACTGCACTCGCATTGAAAGCCAAATAAAAAGAAGAATATGGCGTTGGCTGGGTCATGTGGCCAGAATGGAAACAGGGTCACTTCCCAAGACAACCCTGTACTGGACAGCAGATGGGAAGAAAAAGCGGGGAAGACCCAAAGAAACCTGGCGAAGGACCATGGAGAAAGAATTAAAGGAAGCAGGCCTGTCCTGGAATACAGCCACCGCAAAAGCAGTCGATCGCAAAAAATGGAGATGTCTGGTGGATGCCCTATGTGGCTCAAGGCCCGAAGAGGATTAAGTAAGTATATTTGAAGGACGAGATTTGGGGCCAAAAGATTAACTGTCTTTTTTCAAAGTGAAGCACATTTTACTTGAGCTTTTATATAGCGCAATATCAACTAAACGTGCTCAACGCGCTCTACAAGGGGTCCTTGACCAACAGCAACACGTAACATGTAGAACGAGACATGACGCCTTTTAGGCGATATTACATTTTATTTTCCGACATAGACAAAGCTGTTTACGGCTAGATACTTATTTTACGCATGAGTACGATGAGAGAATGTGAGTAAAGAGCCTTGTCTAAGGACACGACTATGCGCCGAGGAGGCTTGAACCCAGGAGTTTCCGCATTTATTTAGTGAACATTGTGCTATACCGAAGCCTCAGTCTTTAAAACTATTTGCTTCAAATTCATAAATAGAACTGCCAAAACAATCGTCTTATGATCAATAGCGTTACTAACTTTAACACCGTTTAATTATTTCTAAAATAAGACACAAAGAAACCATTAAACGCTATTTATATGAAGGGGTGGTATCATTTACTGCCGCATGCTGAAAAAAACACATTTTAAAAAATTTGGCCAGAAAACTCGTCCTTCGAATATCGATCAATTAAAACGATTCTCATCTTATGAAAAGCTCTCAAACCTTGGACTTAAAGACATCTTTGAAGTCCCAGGTTTGATAGTGTTTTAAGAAGATGAAGGCCATTTTAGTCCATAGATATTTAAAGGAGGAGTTTTCTTTACAAAAATTTTGAAATGTGTTTTTTCGGAGTACATAAGTTTTCTATTCTCGCTTTGTCTTCAACACCACGCATACCAATTTGATCAAATTTGGTAGGGTCGGGTATGTTATTATTATGTAAACATGAATTGAGATATTGATTTAAATGAAGTGTGTATTCTTTTGACTTTCCCAAAATAATGATAAAGTCTGTAAAATGTGGTGTTGATGATTGGGAAGAATGTGCAGACATGTATCTATAGATAGTATGCGCTTGGCTTAGAAGCTCACAACATTGCCATCCGGAAGTATACTGGACCAACGCACAAAATTCTGTATAACCTTGAACGGTTATAGTCTGGTTAATACAGTTAAGTGGGAATTGGATTCAATAGTCTGATGTCACATCGCCCAGGGACGGTGAGCAGCGTGGTTCTAAACAAAGAAAATGGGTACTTTTTATTCTTCATGCTGGCTAGAACTTTTGATATGTCATGTGATCAAAAAGTATAAAAGTCAAAACATGATCATATTTATAATGATTTTCTCCTCTGGATACACTTTTATGCTCGTCGGAGAAACATTTCATAAGGGCATCCGCCATTGTTCCGATAGTTTAGAGCGAGTCATTAAGTTACTATGCGTCATTACGAGGGAAGTAATGTCATGACTATTGAAGCTAATTACTCATAAACGTGGATGGCAAACAACAATAACAAAGACCCGAGTGACGTCAACTTCATTCTATCTATAGATAGTTTTGTGCGTATGTGACGTCACTCTGGTCTTTGTTCTTGCTTTTTGCCATCCGCGTTTTTGAGTAATTCTCACTAGACTGTATTAACCAGACTATAAACGTTCAAGGTTACACATAGTTCTGTGTGTAGGTCGGGTATACTTACGGATGGCAAGGGGCGGCCTAAATAAGTAAGTAAGTAAGTATAGTTTTGTGTGTTGGTCTGTTATACTTCCGGATGGCAATGTTGTGAGGTTTTTTTTAGCCAATCGCATACTATCTATAAACGTTCAAGGTTAAACATAGTTTTGTTTGTTGATCCGTTATACTTCCGGATGGCAATGTTGTGAGGTGTTTTTTTTTAGCCAAGCGCAATGCCCCATTAAAGTTATCCGTCTGACAGAACTATATAGCCATCTATTCGAACAAGAACTCTTCTCGAATGGAGAGTGAGAAAATTGGGGATTGGAAAGGGGAGATGGCGGGAAGATTGTTGCAGAATAAAACATCTCTGATCCAATTATGTGGCCATAGAATGTGGGGTATCTTTGCCTCTTGCCTTCTTTAAGTTTCCATTTGCATTGTTTTGCTTTCATCTTGCTTTTTATTACGGTTGTTTTATCTTTGTTTATTATGCTCTTTGTGAGCCTTTTTCATCCTTTTTTTTCTTTTTTTTTCTTCTTCTTTTTTTTTTCTTTTTTGGGTTTTTTTTTTTTGTTTGTTTGTTTGATTCTTTAAAGAAAATTCAAAGTCTAAATTTGATTTTCTTTTCTTTTTTTTTTTTTAATGTTCTTTGTTGTTTTTGTTTTAGTACCATTATTTGTTTTTTCATATATTCTTTTAAAAATAAAATCTATTTTAAACATCTTTTTAGATTCGGTTTTGTTTGTTGTTTCCATTTTTTTGCTCTTGTTTTTGTTTTTTTATTTGCTTGTTATTTTCTTTCTGTTTTTAGGTAAAGAGGGGTGGTGGTGGTTGGGGGGGGGGGTTATCTGGTGGATGAAGATTCATTATTTATCCATTTCTCTTCTATTGATGTGCATTCATTTTTGCTTTTGTTTCGAACTTTTTTTTTGGAATAGTACATTATTCACAATGCCGGATAACTTGAATCAACAGACAGATACAATCTGGGCACCGCGTATTATTTTGTCTCGAGACCGACTGTTTGAAACAAACGATATAATATCGTCTAATTGGCATGATCCATTCCATGTGCTCGAGGTCATTCGTCAAATTGCAAAATGTGCTCAAAGTGACCCACGTAATGAAAAGTGTTCACAGATTTTGAAATATCTAACATCACGATTGGTCATTTTGTTCAGCTTGACACATGAGTATGTTTACAATTTTCATAAACAAAGCAGCGTGTTTACATTTCTTTAGAAATATTCAATTGTTGGACAGCACAAATCATGTGATTGATGACTTGGTTGGACGAAGACATGAATATAGATAGTATGCGCTTGGCTAAGAAGCTCATAACATTGCCATCCGGAAGTATAACGGACCAACACACAAAACAATGTGTAACCATGAACTTTTATAGTCTGGTTAATACAGTTTAGTGAGAATCACTCACAGACGCGGATGGCAAAATACAATAACAAAAGCTCGAGTGACGTCATCTTCATTCTATCTATAGATCGCTCCCTTTAAGACCCTGACCTTAATCGAGATGAGGAGTAATGATAATGATGATGATGATGATGATGATGATGATGATGATAAGATATGAATGATGATGATATGATGATGATGATGAGATGATGATGATGATGATATGATGAGATGATGATGATGATGATGATGATGATGATGATGATGATATGATGATGATGATGATGATGATGATAGATGAGATGATGATGATGATGATGATGATGATGATGATGATGATGATGATGATGATGATGATGATGATGATGATGATGATGATGATGATGATGATTGATGATGATGATGATGATGATGATGATGATTGATGATGATGATGATGATGATGATGATGATGATGATGATAATGATGATGATGATGATGATGATAAGATGATGATGATGATGATGATGATGATGATGATGATGATGATGATGATGATGATATATGTATGATGAGATGAGATGATGATGATGATATGATGATGATGATGATGATGATGATGATGATGATGATGATGATGATGATGATGATGATGATGATAATGATAATGATAATAATGACGATGATAATGATGATGATGATGATGATGATGATGATGATGATGATGATGATGATGATGATGATGATGATGACGATGATAATGATGATGATGATGATGATGATGATGATGATGATGATGATGATGATGATGATGATGATGATAATGATGATGAAGTGGGGTTCGAACCCGGGACCTTCCGGTTCGCAGTGCAATTCCCTAACCACTCGACCACTTCGCCCCCTTCAGCTTAATAGTCAAATTAATAGCGAATGAAATCGTATGAATTATCATTTTGTACAATCCTTGAGGATTTTCTTGTATTATCATCAATGAAAGGGGAAGCGATAGGGAATGAGATTAAAGGAGGAGTAGCGTCCCTTGATTGGACGTCACCGGCGGAAAAGTTATTAGAGAGAGAACGTCATGTTGGTTGTGCGCATGCGTCTCTCGTCCTCGCTTCCGGTGAAAGCGGCTTGAGACACTTCACCGAATAAGAGGACGAGAGAGACGCATGCGCAAAACCAAATTGACGTTCTCTCTGTAAGGTGACGTCCAATCAAGGGACGCTACTCTTCCGCTAATCTCATTCCCTATAGCATGATTGAAAGATAGGCATGGAATTATTGGCTCGTATGGAAATCATATCGCATAGAACACAAATTAATGAATTCATCAATCATTTTCAATTATTCTTGAAAAAGAAACCTCCAAAATAACTTGAGATTTTATACAGCATAATATTATCTAGCAATGGCTATGAAAATTTTTGTTTTCTATTTTTGTAGGAAATACTACTCTTAAATCAAAGCCATATCTCCACTGAGCAAAAGTCTTTTTAAATTTTGAAAATCCATTAATATATAACAAAGTTATGCAGTTTCAAAGTGTCATTTATTTGGATGACTCACAAAGAGAGAGAAAAAAAACACGGAAAATATGGGACGCTTTTTCTGCGTTTTATTCTTGTTTGTGGCTGTATCTCGTTCAATACGTAAAATTAGATATCAAAACTTGGCTATTTTATGGCAAAATTATCAGAAAATATGATGAAGACATCAGAAGAGTTCTAACTTGTATAGTTTTAGAGCTGCATGGCTAGGGTCAACTATAATTTTGTTATAAAATATACATAATATTGATCATTTGGAACTTTTCCGAAGTGTAATTTTGTGTCTACAACCCATACAAATGACACGAAAAATGCCTGCTAAATTATTATCAATCAGTCCCGTGAGACTATGGCTTATGTTATTTCTAGTTTATTTGAGAGAGAGAGAGAGAGAGAGAGAGAGAGAGAGAGAGAGAGAGAGAGTATGTTTGTGTGTGTGTGTGTGTGTTTGTGTGTGTGTGTGTGTGTGTGTTAATCTACGATCCTTATGACATAACAATGAAACAATTCCTTAATTTTTAAAAAGCGCGCGAGGATTTGTGTCATCACTCATCGCGAACAAGGTTGCCAGATGGCCATGTTTGTAGCCAAATATATAATTTTGTTTCTTTTATTCAATTTTATTCATCTATTTTTGTCTCAGTGACATTTATCCTAGTCTATTCAATTTTCTGTTTGCTAAAATTTAGTTCATTTTAAGTGGGCCAGTCTTAATAGTGAAACCCATATGGTTTTCTATTTAGCCACTTATGAAGTCGAATTTGGTCAGGTTAAAGTCTGGCCATCTGGCAGCCTTGCCTCGTCATTTGCGTGTCACGCGATGGGGGAGCAAATGGCCGTCTCCATATTTTCACTCATTGAAATGCAAATTGGGTTTTATGAGAATACGGGGAAAATACTTATCATAATCCAATGAAATTTGAAATATAAATAGAAGAAATGTGCATATATAACCTTATGAGCGACAAAATCTCTCCTCTTTGTAGTTTTAGAAATATTGTACTCCAAAGAGTAAAAATCTATTTTAACGGTCTTTTGGTAATCGTACGAGTTTTGTCGCTTGACATAATCTAAAATGACCTCTTTTCTAACTGTGTGCCAACTTTCAGTCATATTCATCGATAAATAGCGTCGTAATTAATTTTTTAAAAATTGCATGTACGGAACGGCTTCGTCCCATATTTTGTCGCGAATTTGGGCACTTCGTGAGCGAAAAAGAGGCCCAAAGATTTGTGCGGGATAGTCATTGCTATATTATCCACTTAATCTGCTCAAAAGCGCTTTACAAAGGTCCCGCATGACCAACAGCAACACGTAACGTGAAGAATGAGACATGGTGGGGCCTGTTAGGCGATATTACAATTTTTTCAGATATTGTGAGTTTTTTTAACTAAACGCATAACATCAATAGCGCCGCTTTGTGGTCAAGTGGTATAACACTCGCTTTCGGATCGGAAGGTCCTGGGTTCGAGCCTCGCTCGGCGCATAGTTGAGTCCTTGGAGAAGGCTCTTTACTCACATTCTCTCACCGTATTCAGGTGTAAAAAGAGTACCTGGCCGTTTACAGCGTTGTCTCTGTCCGGAAAAAAATTGTAACATCGCCCAACAGGCGCCATGTCCCGTCCTAATAAATGTTAAATGTTGCTGTTGGCCAGGGACCCCTTGTAAAGCGCTTTGAGCATGGTTGGAGGCTCTGTGCGCATGAAAGCTCAATTTTTTATGCGCCCAGAGCCTCCAACCAGGGGGATAGGTTGCGCATTATAAATGTGCATTATTATTAGTGATAACGTAGAGAAAATGTGTCTTCATTACCGAAACAGATCGACATACAAACACAATGGGATAATATTGATTACTAAAACGCCCAATTAAATTTCTCTCGCTTTGACGCATTCATTCATTGTGTGGACACATTGGTTAATGCATATTGATGCTGTGCGCTTAGCCAAAAAACTCACAATATTCGCCAGCCAGATGTCACGGACCAACACACAAAACTGTGTGTGTCCTTCTTATAGACAGAATGAAGTTGATTGACGTCACTCGGGTCTTTGTTATTGCTTTTTTCCATCCACGTTTATGAGTAATTCTCACTTAACTGTATTAACCAGTGTATAAAAGTTCATGGTTACACATCGTTTTGTATGTCGGCCCGATATACTTCCGGATGGCAATGTTGTAAGCTTCTTAGCCAAGCCCAGATTATCTACACAGTTTAGTGAGAGTTACTCATAAACGTGGATGGCAAAAAACAATAACAAAGACCTGAGTGACGTCATCTTCATTCTATCTATAAGATAAAGATGTGAAAAAGTGTACACGAAACAATGCAAAACAAAGCAAGGAAGGAAAAATACAAGAAAAAATAAACATCCCAAACAGCCAGGCTGTTTTGTTTTTGGTTTTGGTTTCTTTTTTTTTTTTCTTTGTTTTTTTTCTTGGGAGTGGGGGGGGGTGTTTTTTTTTTTTTTTTTTTTTTTTTTTTTTTTTTTTTTTTTTTTTGGGGGGGGGGGGTTGGCTTACTTTTCTTTTTGGAGGGGGGAGGTTCTTGTATTTTCCTTTCTTGCTTTGTCTAACACTATTTCATAGATAGAACGAAGTTGACGTCACTCACGTCTTTGTCGTTGTTTTTTATTGCCATCCGCGTTTATGACTTATTCTCACTCAACTGTATTAACCAGACTATAAACGTTTTAGGTTACACATAGTTTTTTCGTGTTGGTCCCTTATATTTCCGGATGGCAATGTTGTGAGCTTCTTAGTCAAGCGCACACAATCTATAGATAGTATGCGCTTGGCTAAGAAGCTCATAACATTGCCATCCGCAAGTATAGCGGACGAACACACAAAACTCTGTGTAACCATGAACTTTTATAGTCTCGTAAATACAGTTCAGTGAGAACAACTCACAAACGCGGATGGCAAAATATAACAACAAAGGCTTGACTGACGTCATCTTCGAACTATCTATATATATATGTTTTCATCTCTTTACTATAATAGAAAACTACTTTTTTGTAACTGGTTCAAGCTGGTATAATCCGGTTACAGGCGATTGGTAACATGGAGCCAAATTGGCCAGATGGAGCCAAATTGACCTTTCAGTGTAATTTGAAACGTATTCACTGCTAGCATTCAAACCAAAATAGTCATCGGCATCTATCTAGGGTGTTATAAACAATTTAAAACATGAAAAATTTTGAAATTAAATATATAATATAAAAGGTGTGATATAATAAATACCTTACCACACACACATTCACACACACATACATACACATAAACAGACAGACAGACACACATTTACACACAGTGACATGTGCACACAATAATACACACATACACGCAAACTTCACAGAAATTATAATATATTAGAGTGTGTGTGTGTGTGTGTGTGTGCGTATTTGTGTGATAGATAGAAGATTGAGAGAGACAGGAAAAATATAAAGGAAAATATAGATAGATAGATAGATAGATAGATAGATAGATAGATAGATAGATAGATAGATAGATAGATAGATAGATAGATAGATAGATAGATAGATAGATAGATAGATAGATAGATAGATAGATAGATAGATAGATAGATAGATGATGATAGATAAAGATAGATAGATAATATATAGATAGATAGATAGAGATAGAGATAGATAGATAGATAGATAGATAGATAGATAGATAGATAGATAGATAGATAGATAGATAGATAGATAGATAGATAGATAGATAGATAGATAGATAGATATAGAGAGATAGATAGATAGATAGATAGATAGATAGATAGATAGGTGGATGGATAGAGAAGGAGAGAGAGAGAGAGAGAGAGAGAGAGAGAGAGAGAGAGAGAGAGAGAGATGTATAGAAAATTAACAAACAAGAGATGTTTTTGTCCACTCGAAAGGTTGCCCTGTCATGACATTTCATTTAAGGCTTGTCACTAATCTATGGAGATGAAGAGGGGGATGGGGGGGGGGGGGGGCGATACGGATAAAGAGGATGAAAGAAGGGCGGAAAGGGGGGGGGGGGGGGGGAGTTGGTTGTGGGCGAGAAAAATATTGAATCGCAAAAGTTGACTATGAAACAGAGCTGGCAAATTATCAGAATGAAAAAATGGAAGGATAATCATTCCAAAACATTAGGCCACCTCGACCTAGGAATTGAACTTCAGATCTCCTGATTGCGAGGGTAGACATGCCTTTGTTACACATAAATGTTTTGTTTTCTGTTTTTGTCACTATCAAATAGAAATAGCGGAATTGAATGGAAGCTTTAATGAATAGATGATTTGGACGTTGTGGTTTTCCCAATGTAAAATATCGCCTAACAGACGTCATGTCATGTCTCGTTCTACATGTTACGTTTTGCTGTTGGCCAGGGTCCCCTTGTAAATCGCTTTGAGCATTTTTAGTAGATATTGTGTCACATAAAAGCTCGTTTTGTGTGTTTGTGTGTGTGTATGTGTGTGTGTGTGTGTGTGTGTTTTGTTTTGTGTTGTTTCTTTTGTTTGTTTGTTTTTTTTTTTTTTGTTTTTTTTTTTTGTTTTTTTTTGTTTTGTTTTTTTTTTTTTGTTTTTTTTTTTTGTTTTTTTTTTTTTTGGGGGGGGGGGGGTAGTGTGTTATTAAGTTTAAGTATAGAAGATCGGAGATACCATCACTCAGCTCTTTGTTATTATTTTTATACAGAATATTAATGAATAATTTTCACTATCAACCAGACTATAATCGTTAAATAAGGTTACACACCGTTTTGTGAGTTGGTTGTATATCAGGAGGGCGGATGTTGTGAGTATTCTTCCTAAACGCATAGCATCAATAACACGACATCGAAGTTCGTCTGAAGGATTCATGTTGTGATTGTGTCTGTCTTGTGTCATTCTGGTTATTGATCCGTGTGCTGGTTTTTAAACCGTTCTAATTATTAATTACTACTTGAAACAGGAAGAATTCTACGCTGTGAATGAAATGCATGATAATCAATAATGCATGTTGTAACTGATAACAACCAATTTCTTCTTTGTTCCTGTTATGATATAGCTAGGTTATATTATAGTGACATCTGACAGATTGGTGATTTCATGTTATAACACTCTCATTGTTCTTTGTTCCTGTTATGATATCGCTAGGTTCTATTATAGTGACATCTGACAGATTGATGGTGTGATGTTATAACACCCTCGTCCTTCTTTGTTCCTGTTATGATATAGCTAGGTTATATTATAGTGACATCTGACAGATTGGTGATTTCATGTTATAACACTCTCATTGTTCTTTGTTCCTGTTATGATATCGCTAGGTTCTATTATAGTGACATCTGACAGATTGATGGTGTGATGTTATAACACCCTCGTTCTTCTTTGTTCCTATTATAATATAGCTAGGTTATATTATAGTGACATCTGACAGATTGGTGATTTCATGTTATAACACTCTCATTGTTCTTTGTTCCTGTTATGATATCGCTAGGTTCTATTATAGTGACATCTGACAGATTGATGGTGTGATGTTATAACACCCTCGTCCTTCTTTGTTCCTGTTATGATATAGCTAGGTTATATTATAGTGATATCTGACAGATTGGTGATTTCATGTTATAACACCCTCGTCCTTCTTTGTTCCTATTATGATATCTCGTAGGTTCTATTATAGTGACATCTGACAGATTGATGGTGTGATGTTATAACACCCTCGTTCTTCTTTGTTCCTGTTATGATATAGCTTGGTTATATTATAGTGACATCTGACAGATTGATGGTGTGATGTTATAACACCCTCGTTCTTCTTTGTTCCTGTTATGATATAGCTTGGTTATATTATAGTGACATCTGACAGATTGATGATGTGATGTTATAACACTCTCGTTCTTCTTTGTTCCTTTTAACTCACTCAATCCTAGAGATTTTTGCTACTTTTCAAAATTGGAAAAATGTATTAAAAATGAGCATTTACATAGATATTTTTATTCAACTATCATTGACATGTAAAATCTAAAAAAAAAGACATTAGCTTTGATACTAAACCCCGATGTACGCCTATAATTTGTGTCAGAAAAATGTAATAAATTATAGGCAAAAGTAACCCGGGTAAACTACGGATATAGTCGGTCTTAGGGTTGAGTGAGTTAAAATACATGTTTTTATATATATATATATATATATATATATATATATATATATATATATATATATATATATATTGTGATATCCCGATTGATGGTCTAGTGATATAACAGCCTCTTCCTTTTCTTTTCTTTCTTTTTTTTTTTTTTTTGCTCCTATTAAAATTTGGGTCAAATTGGACTACCCTCTCCCGGTAGAACCAGATAGACTGGAACATCGGCTTTGTGCTCTAGTGGTATGACACTCGCTTCCGGATCGGGAGGTCCTGGGTTCGAGCCTCGCTCGGCGCATAGTTGAATCTTTGGAAAAAGCTCTTAACTTACATTCTTTCACCGAACTCAGGTGTAAAATGAGTACCTGACCGTTAACAGCGTTGTCTCTGTCTGAAAAAAAATTGCAATATCGCCTAACAGGCGTCATGTCTTGTCCTTCATGTTAAATGTTTATGCTGGCCAGGGACCCCCTTGTAAAGCGCTTTCAGCACGTTCAGTGCATATTGCCCTATATAAAAGGTCAATTTTTAAAATTATTTTGACATCAACAGAAAGAAAACAGTAGAAAAAAAAGATAGAAGACAGAGGGAACTCGTTGATAAGTTCCCCTGCAGATCAGGCCGATGCATTGAGTCTACCCTGAATGGAGAAAAGGAAAGAGGAATAAGAAAGTTGTACTTCATGCAATTGGATTCAACAGTCTGATGTCACGTCGCCCAGCAATGGCGGCCATTGTTGTTCTTAACAAAGAAAATCGGTAATTTTTATTCCTCATGCTGGCTAGAACTTTTCATATGTCTTGTGATCAGAATGTGTAAAAGTCAAAACATGTTCAGATTTATAATGTTTTTTCCCTCTGGATACGCTTTTATGCTCGTCGGAGAAATATTTCATAAGGGCGTCCGCCATTGTTCCGATAGTTTAGAGCCAGTTACTAAGTTACCATGCGTCATTACGAGGGAAGTGACGTTAGGACTGTTGAAGCGTATTACCATGAAAGAGAAATAATAATGATAAAGGATTTGGGACTCAAATTAACAATTACAATACATTAATTTACTGAAACTAAGACTATGCGGTCTTGTGGTATGACACTCGCTTTCGGATCGGAATGTCCTGGGTAAGAGCCTCGCTCGGCCCATATTTATTGAGTCCTTGGAAAAAGCTCTTTATTCACATTCTCTCATCATACTCGGGTGTAAAATGAGTACCTGACCGTTAACAGCGTTGTCTCTGTCTGAAAAAAATTGTAATGTCGCCTAACAGGCGTCATGTCCCGTCCTACATTTTAAATGTTGTTGGTCAGGGACTCATTGTAAAGCGCTTTGAGCACGTTGAGTGATATTACCCTATATAAAAGCTCAATTTGGTTTTGAGATATAATCAAACAAATCACCCGCTCTGAATTCCTTAACTTCAGGTATGGCGTTAACGATATTGTCGGTCTCTGAAAAAAAAAAGTATTTAGAAATTTGGCCAGAAAAGTCGTCCTTCAAATATCGGTCGATTAAAATGATCCTCATCTTGGCAAAAACTGCCAAATCTGAGAAATCCTTGAAGCCTTCCATGAAGACCCAGGTTTGAGAGTGTTTTTTTTTTTTTTTTTTTTTTTGACAAGATGGGAGACATTTTAATCGATCGATATTTGAAGGATTAATTTTCTGGCCAAAATAATAAATATGTGTTGTTTGTTTTTCGGTTTTCTACAGCATATTACAATTACTCGTTTGTCTAAACATAACCGTGGTAATGGGATTAAAAATCTTGGCCATTAAAAAATCCATAAATAATAAATATGGTCAATTTCCATTACTGCCATACACACACACTAAGAAAACGCCTTTTTTTTTTTGTCTCACTTTTGAAATTTGGCCATTTTTTCCCTTCATCCCTTTATCCATCATCCCCATTTTGGAAGGTGGAAAAGGGGCGAAGTGAAAGAGTAGTTAAGGCATTGTAATATGCAATGTTCGTCGAGACCTGCTTCAGGAGCTTTCCGATTTTTTTTCCATGGGCAAGGTCAGTAACTCCCCCCCCCCCCCCCCCCCCTAACTTCCTGACTTTGGACAATATGAGTGATTCGTGTTGATATCACGCGTTTCTTTGATGGATTAGCTAAATTCCTTCATGGACGCTGGCATCAAACGATGCGATCGGAAATACCCGATCAATTAAATCAGATTAAGTTGACCATTAAACTGTCAAAAGGTCTGAAACCGACGTGCACTTATTCGCAGGTCTGATAAGCCAATTAATTATTCATCATTGTTGTAATGAATAATGTACTCGTAAATCAACCCAAAATAATGTCCGTTACAACAATGTTAAATCAGGGCAATAATTGCGTTTGGTTATCGGACCTGCAAAAATGTGCATGTTGTCTTAAACCCAAGACTTCCATTCTAAGAGATTTTCACAAGTTATTGGTTGAATATCAAAATATGCCGAATATAGATACGCTGGAAAAAATCTGGCTAAATTCTAAACACTTGTTTTGTCATTCATCATCATAGCCTGTCGCTCCAACAGCGAACCCATTACACAGCATCTGTGGAGCAGACTCTTAGGTCATGGTCAGTGCAGCTGGGCCCATCCTGGCATTCTCTAAGGATCTGATCCATCGTCTGCTCTGGGCATTCACATTTTCACAAGCTAGTCTCAGCCATCCCCCACTCATTCATGTTTCCAGCTGTACTCTCAATTTTTGCCCGTGCTCTGTTCAGTGTTACCCATCCATTCATGGGGAGCTCAGTTCCGTATTGTCATTGTAATCAGCAGATTAGTTCCCTGAGTGCGTTCTACATTCTGCCTTGGAAACAAAATATCATTCAACGTAGAAATGTTCCTTCTCGACAGAACAGGGATGGAAACAGGCATAAAATGTTCCTGCTCGACAGTCCACGGATAGAAACAAACAAAAGATGTTCGTGCTCGACAGAACACGGATGGAAACAGACAAAAGATATTCCTGCTCTATAGAACACGGATGGAAACAGACAAAAGATGTTCGTGCTCGACAGAACACGGATGGAAACAGACAAAAGATGTTCGTGCTCGACAGAACACGGATGGAAACAGACAAAAGATATTCCTGCTCTATAGAACACGGATGGAAACAGACAAAAGATGTTCGTGCTCGACAGAACACGGATGGAAACAGACAAAAGATGTTCCTGCCAATTTAAACAATTAATCCACAGCAGGAATAAGCCAGTTCTATTGTAACAGTCAAAAGACTGTTTATATAGTTTGGTCAAAAAGCTTTTCATGCACTAAATTTTGACAGTTAATTAAAATGACCATCAACTAGTCAAAAGTACTTATCCTTCAGAGCACTTAAGCCGTGGAGGTGAATTATAACTCTATCACTGATCAGGGGACTGAAACGGGTGGCAAACGCATTCACTCAATTCGAAAAAAGGCCCTTTTGTCAAAAAATACGATAATGAAACAAATCATGAAAACGCCAGTGAGCGAGGACAGAACAAAAGAATGGTATCAGATTCCTCAAACCGAAAGTTAGAAATATGTAGTTTGTCTTTCTCTCGTAAAGCGATATCACTGGGCAAACATTTGAATTGGTCGGTACAAATCTGCACTTATTTGTAGGTCTGATAACCCAATCCCTCATGGTGCTAATTGTTGTAATGAAAATCTCAACAAATAAAAACAACCCCCACCCCCTTCCCCCCCCCCCCCAAAAAAAAAAAAAAGACGCAAAATATTGTCCTTACAACAATGTTTAACTAGGCCCATAAGTGGGTTTCGGATGTCAGACCTGCATAAGAGTAATATGTTCATGTCCGTCGGTACCATATCTACCTTTAGTACATGCCAAGCATTCGTCGAATAGCCCTACACTTTTTGAGTATTCATCACTATTATATTATTATCATTTTGAGAGACTGACCAGGGAAATACATGCATGCATCGCAATAGGCTTTAACAGTCATGACGTCACTTCCCTCGTAATGACGCATAGGAACTTAGTAGCTGGCTCTAAAGTATCGGAACAATGGCGGACGCCCTTATGAAATATTTCTCCGAAAAGCATAAAAGTGTATCCAGAGGAGAAAAGCATTATAAATATGATCATGTTTTGACTTTTATACATTCTGATCACATGACATATGACAAGTTTTAGCCAGCATGAAGAATAAAAAGTACCAATTTTCTTTGTTTAGAACCACGCTTCTCGCCGTTGCTGGGCGACGTGACATCAAACTATTGAATCCAATAGCTGGCGACACCATGGTTCATTTTTTTCAATTGCCATTGAGTAAATTGTGAATGATCTGTAAGGCTGGACGTAGTCTTCGCGAACTCATAGCCTGACCGTAGCCTTCATAAACATATTGATAGAACGAAATTAACATCACCCCCCCCCCCCCCCAATTCTGTATAGAAAATATAATATTATATGCATTGTGTTAACGTGAACTTTAGGTGGATTGAATAAGACGTAAAATGAAAAATGACCTCTCTAGCTGGCATAGAAAAAACAGATCAAAGCGTAACAGTGTGATGTCAACCGCATTCTTCAGTTGTCACTCAACACACCTGACACTGAATTATGTCGTATCTTGATGTTGATCGGAGGCTGGACACATACACACAGTATTGCCAGGTTGGCGGATTTTACACAAAATTGGCGGGTTTTTTATCATCGCATGACGTGGGGAAAATGGCCTGGCGGATAGCGGATTTTTAATTATTTGTATACCCTTTTAAAAAAAGTAAAAGTATAGCAAGTCTAATTATTTCTTCTTTGTCCCCCTAACGTGACTGTTAGGAGCACCTATAGTGAGTGTACTATTGGCCTAGATCTATATCACACAACCTAATTCAGATTAACCGAAGGTGAAAACAATATCAGGCAGTCTAACTCCCGCTCAAACAAAATCGAAACTCCGAATCTTCATGCCTATAAAAAGGAAACAGTTGTAAATGGTTTAGTAGCGTTTAGTGACATCATTTTTATTCTGAGACAATACAATATTGTTGATTATAAGTAGTTTTAACGGCGGAATCTTTGGCGGATTTTGGGCAAATGTCGCAGGTGAAGTAAGATACAGTTGGCGGATTTTGGCGGATTTCTGGCACAAAGTTGGCGGCATTTTTGCAAAGGCACCTGGCAACACTGCATACACACGTCCCCCGTCAACGGACACGCTGTGATGAAAGCTGGGGTCGAAATGACACGACGAGGTAGGCTAAATGATGTCACAATAAGTCCGTGCTTGACCGCTGAATGACCCTCTAATTCACTCATCACCCTTCAGTCGGTCAGTCTCTCGGGGGGACAATAACACGGGATTAATCAGCCTGATGGCCCAAAAATACTGACCAGTAGAGTGACCTATTTGGATAATGATATTCTCCCAAGCAGACGTGATGATAATTTGTGGACGCGATATAAATTATTCTGTGCGGCTATAATGTGGTCTATCTAGTGGATTGAATAACACACGACTTCGGATCGGAAGGTCCAGGGTTCAAGTCCCGCTCTGAGCAGCGGCGCATAGTTGAGTCCTTGAGAAAGGCTCTTCACTCACATTCTCTCACCGTATCCAGGTGTAAAATGAGTACACCTGGTCGTTTACAGCGATAATATATCGCCTAACAAGTGTCATGTCTCATCCTATATGTGTATGTGAGCGTGTTTGTTACTGTTGGCTAGGGACCCATTGTATAGCGCCTTGAGCACGTTTGGTGGGTACTGTTCTATATAAATGCCCAATGCTGACTGTTCTGGAAAAATCTTGAAAATGGTTGGTAAAGAAAATGTTGAAAACAAAAACTGAAACTGAATAGGGTCGAGAAGTCGTGACGTCACACCTACTTTTCCGGTTCCAAAATCCTTGGAATTGAAGTGCTTATGTAACCAGTCTTTCGGCGGACAAATAATGAAGAGGTTACGTATTGAATCAAAAGGTGGCATCACTATCTTACTGCCGTACTCTGGCAAAAACTCATAATATTTTAAAATTTGGACAGAAAACTCGTCCTTCAAATATCGATCGATTTAAATGACCTCCATCTTGGCAAAAAAAATCTCAAACCTGGGACTTTCCTACTCGCATCATTTCTTGTTATTATCATTTGTGCCTGCTCTACTCATTTGTCTGAATTATGCTCATTTTGCAACTGCATCAAAATCCACGCTCACTACGTATTCAATGTGTACTGTAGATTCTAGAGTAACTCAATTCATTTCAGGGTGAGAATGCAGGGGGGGGGGGGGGGCAGCTTGGATCAGCAGTACTGTCTTTGCTTTGTACCGGCCGAAAAGTACCGAGTTCGATCACTCGCCTCTGCCCCTTGTGTGGCCTTGAGCAAGTCACCCTCGCCCTAGCTCAATTTGCGGTGCTGCACTGCGGCTAACGCATAGGTTATTTCAGCTTTCCATTGGAATAGACCCTAAAGATAAATTTTCCCTATGGGATGAATAAATGGAGTTTTATACAGTTGCAGTTCCGCGATGCTTATAATGCCAACTGCATTCAATTCCCCGCCCACCGCGTGTCCGATGTACACCGTAGATTCCAGAGTAATTCAATCCATTTTAGGATGAGGAGGTTGCGTGTTCTGGACAAGCGCCAGGGTGACCTCCACATTTAACGACCATCCTGGGTGTATTTCACCTTCTAATTACAGTCGTGCTGCGACCATTTTATTGATAACTCCGCCGTGCTCTGGAAGGAAAAAGCCATATTATTTAGAAATTTGGCCAGAAAACTCGTCCTTCAAATATGGATCGATTTAAATGACCCTCGTCTTAGCAAAAACTTTCAAACCTTGGACTTCGCCGAAGTCCCAGATTTGAATGTTTTTGCTAAGACGAGGGTCATTTAAATCGATCCATATTTGAAGGACGAGTTTTCTGGCTAAAATTTTAAATTTGTGTTTTTCAAGAGTATGGCAGAAACTGTCATTTGCTTTTACAGTTCCGTTTGATGATACTGAATTATTGGAAAAGATCAAAAAGAGAGAAAAATATATCAACATCACAAACTTTAGCATTTATAGAGCTCAATATCCACTAAATGTGCTCAAGGCGCTTTACAAGGAATCCCTAGCCAACAGCAACAATTAGTATGTAGGACCGGACATGCCTCCTGTTAGGCGATATTTTAAATTTATTTTATAGACAGAGACAATTCTGTTAACGGCCGGGTATCAATTTTCACCTGAGTACAATACGGTGAGAGAATGTGAGTAAAGAGCCTTTCAAGGGCTTAACTAATGCCCCGGCGCTCAGAGCGTGATTCGAACCCAGGACCTTCAAATCCGAAGGGGGGTCTCATTCCCATTAGACCACATAGCCTACGAAATAAGAAAGAAGTTGATTGATTGAGAGACAATGAAACATAGATATATTTACATGTAGGACGAGACATAACGGACTCTTTGGTAAAATTCCAATTCTTTTTCAACGGAGACAACACTGTTCTGCCGTACTCTGGAAAAAAACCCATATTTGAAAATTTGGCCAGAAAACTCGTCCTTCAAATATCGATCGATTTAAATAGCCCTCATCTTGGCAAAAACTCTCAAACCTGGGACTTCACGAAATCCCAAATTTGAGAAAAATTTGCCAAGATGAGAGTCATTTAAATCGATCGATATTTGAAGGGCGAGTTTTCTGGCTAAATTTTCAAATATGGGTTTCTTCAGAGTACCGCTTTGTTAACGTAAATCTTTTTACATCTGAGTGCGATGAGAGAATATTATAATTATGAGTAAAGAGGCTTTTCCGAGGACTCAACTTTGCGCCGCTCAGAGCGGGATCCGAACCCTGGACCTTCCGGCCTGAAGACAAGCGTCAAACCACTTAATGACGACATAGCCACGCAATAATAAAATCAAGAGTAGAATACTGTAACTTAAATTAACTTAAATCTGTTGTATAGAACAATTTCTGCTAAATCTATTAAAACATCTTTACAAAGCGTGGAAGTTCTTGAATTTTGTTCTAGCAGAAAATTGTTTATTTTTAAACTTAGCGTTTGCATTGTAAAGTGTGTGTGGGGCGGGCGGGGTGGGGGGGGGGGGGGTCTGAATTCATTCCATAACAAAACTAAAGTTAGAAAAGCAATTTTATATATCTAGACGTCTATCTAGATAAGAACAGATAAACAAACATTACCATATAGATAGAACGAAGATGACGTCAATCAGGTCTTTTTATCGTTTTTTGCCATCCACGTTTATGAGTCCTTCTCACTGAACTGTATGAACCAGACTATAAAAGTTCATGGTTACACAGAGTTTTGTGTGTTGGTCCGTAATACTTCCGGATGGCAATGTTGTGAGCTCCTTAGCCAAGCGCACACTACCTCTAGCGTTTAGTTTAATTACGACATATCTATCGTGCGTTGTGTTTTCTGATTTCACAGACGTTTTTCGGGAATTCTTGATTTTGTTAGCAGTTTTATACGCCAGCCCTTTTCTTTGTCAAACTGAGACAAGTAATTGATAATTTGATAATTGAGCTTTTTATATAGCGCAATATCCACTAAATGTGCTCAAAGCGCTTTACAAGGGGCCCCTTGCCAACAGCAACATTTAACATTTAGGATGGGACAACGCCTGTTAGGCGATGTTACAATTTTTTCGGACAGAGACAACGCTGTTTACAGCCAGGTACTCATTTTACACCTGAGTACGGTGAGAGAATGTGAGTAAAGAACCTTCTCCAAGGACTCAACTATGCGCTGAGCGAGGCTCGAACCCAGGACCTTCAGATCCGAAAGCGAGTGTCATACCACTAGACCACATAGCCGCACAGTAGAGTATTTACTGTACAGCTCTGTTATAAACTGGTATTATGTTATGATATATGAAATATAAAAGTACAACTTATTTTCGTTTTTTTTGTTTTTTATCTGATAAAGTCACTTGATTGCTTTGTCCGAGATCATCGCACGGTCTTCATCATAGTTTGTCCCTCCAACACCGAACCCACTCCACAGCATCTGGGGAGCAGATATTTAGGTCATGGTCAGTGCAGCTGCTGGGCCCGTCCTGCCATTCTCGAAGGATGTGCTCCATCGTCTGTTCTGGGCATCCACATGTACACAATCTAGTCTCAGTCAGCCCCCACTTTTTCATGTTTCCCTGCTGTTCTCCCGAGTTTTTGCCCGTGATCTGTTCAGTGTTACCCATCCATTCCTGGGGAGCTCAGTTCCGTAGGGCAATTCTTTTCTCGCAGGGTAAAAACTGCCATTTCCCGCTCCCAGACAGCTTGTTGTATGTGTACTTATATTCTGTTTGTGTTTTTAAAATATTTAATTTTATCTTTGAAAGTGGACTCAGAAAACATTTTATGTAAAACATTTTATACATTTATTTGTAAGGAACAATTTTAGCGTCAAGTCTGAGTGTGTGTGTGTGTGTGTGTGTGTGTGTATGTGTCTGTGTGTGTGTGTACGTATGTGTCTGTGTGTATGTCCTTTAGTTCTTTTTGTTGGATTTTTTTAAATTAATACTCTCATATTTTTCTCCCTCTCTCTTTTTTTCCTTTATTTTTTTTTTTTTTTGTTCGTTCTCTCTGCCCCCCCCCCCCCCTTCCCCACATTGTACATCAGTAATGTAGTGTTTTAACACAACCATCCTATGCCCCTGAGACGTGCGTAATTTCGTGCACACGAACGGGAATCGTGGCAAAGTTATAGATCTGGATGTGAGTACTATGTCAACAAAAGTAGAAACCCGCCTAAAAAATCGATGAGCTCCATTCTCTCAAGATAAACAATGATCGTTTCTTTTTCCCTGATGTTACAATGGTCTTGTTACAATTCTACGCATAGAAATGTCAAGATGTCACGTCTATGGCACTGACTTTGTCAAGAACAAATTATTATATCTTTATATCAATAACACCTCTGCGATAGACTAGCGTCCTATCCAAAGGGTAGCAAGACATTGCTATTGTCCGTAACACGCTTTAGAAACGGGGATAAACTACAGCTCCATGGGTATAATGACTCGGAAAGACTACTTTTTTTCTACTTTAATAACACATCTGACCAGCTATGTGGTCTAGTGGTATGACACTCGCCTTCGTATAGGAAGATCCTGGGGGTTCGAGTCCCGCTCTGAGCGGCGAATATTTGAGTATTAAGAAAAGGCTCTTTACTCACATTCTCTCACCGTACTCATGTGTAAAATGAATACCTGACCCTTAACAGCGATTATCTCTGTCGGAAAAATAATTTGTAAAATCGCCTAACAGGTGCCATGTCTCGTCCTCCAAATCAAGTGTTGCTGTTGGCTTGTAAAGTGCTTGTAGCACGTTTAGTGAATATTGCGCTTCATAAAAGCTCAAGTTCTAATCAGGGGGCATGAGGTTCGATTTCAAGTTCAGACAGGATTATTTTTACTTACTTCCTTAAGCTTTTCAATCCGTCTGGAGAATGATGGGCCATCGACGAATCCCCTTCACCTTGTCCAGCTCTGTGCGTAGCGATCGTTAACTTATAGCCTGAGACTGACCAAAAAATGCCAGTCTTTTGCCACAAAAGAAAACAAATCGTGAATTGTATTCAATAGTTCAACCAATAAAATAACTTGTTTCCATGAGCTCTACTAACGACAACTCACTAGAAGCTAAACAAACATAAAAAATGACGTCAAACTGCCAGTCCTACAGGGTTCTAATGTCAGGCTTAAAGTTTACGAAGGCCACGCTATGTGCCATCTTATCAGCTTCCCTCCATGTTAAGCCTTCGGTTTTTTAGGTCCTCTATCAATGTCCTTTTAAAGCTATTTCTAGGCCGCCTTCTCTTCCTCGTTCCCTGCGGGTTCCATGTAAGAGCCTGCCTGATAATGTTTGTTGAAGGCCTTCTCAGGGTGTGGCCCAACCATTTCCATTTTCTCCTCTTAATTTCTACTTCTATATTTTCTTCTTGGCCAATAACAGGGTGTGGCCCAGCCATTTCCATTTTCTCCTCTTAATTTCTACTTCTATATTTTCTTCTTGGCCAAGAACAGGGTATGGCCCAGCCATTTCCATTTTCTCCTCTTAATTTCTACTTCTATATTTTCTTCTTGGCCAATAACAGGGTGTGGCCCAGCCATTTCCATTTTCTCCTCTTAATTTCTACTTCTATATTTTCTTCTTGGCCAAGAACAGGGTATGGCCCAGCCATTTCCATTTCCTCCTCTTAATTTCTACTTCTATATTTTCTTCTTGGCCAAGAAGGATGATTATTAGGATGAATTTGTTTGTGGTTTTTTATCTTCTTTTCTTTCTTTCATGACTTGCCTAACACTGTATCATGCACATTTTTTCAGACTTATATCTATTTGTAACTGTTTCACTTTATAAGTTTTCTAGAAAAAAGATGTTTTATTTCATAACTTTTTATTTTTCAATAAATACAAACATCTGAAATAGTTGTCAAACAAATGTGGCGCTTAAAATCAATATCCGTCATCCGATTTGATCATTGCATTGCACTTTACAAGACAATATATCAAACCATTGGACACACACATACACACACAATATATATATATATATATATATTATATATTATATATATATATATATATATATATATATATATATATATAATATATATATATATATATATATATATATATATATATATTATATGTGTGTGTGTGTGTGTGTGTTTATATAATATGGGTCTCAAAATAGTTAAAGAGGCGACAGTCCACAGTCCACAGTGCATGAACACCAAGGTTCAACCCTATTACCTTGTAACCTTACAGGATTAATGCACACCGCAGCATCTACTATATATAAACTTGAGTTTTTATAAAGCGCAATATCAACTAAACGTGTTCAACGCGCTTTATAAAGGGTCCGTGACCAACAGCAACACGTAACATGAGAACATGAGACATGACGCTTGTTAGGCGATATTACAATTTTTTCCCGACAGAGACAACGCTGTTAACGACCAGGACTCATTTTACACCTGATTACGGTTAGAGAATGTGAGTTTGGAGAGTTTTCCAAGGAGTCAATTATTATGCACCAACCGAGGCTCGAACCCTGGACCTTCCAATCCGAAAGCGAGTGTCATACCACATGACCACATAGCCACACACAGTTAAAGAGGTAGCAGCTTCTTATGGTTCACACTATTATGTTATGACGATCGACCCAATCAGCAAAGTCCGGTCCGCATTCGTGCACCGTCACGAACCCGCCTGGTAGCATCGTCACAACACACCTTTCGACAAGATGCTCTGCTGTCTCGGGTTCTTGCCCACAGCGTGGAAATGTAACGCACTTGCCGTTAGGCAGCTCCTCGACCGAAGCCGATTCGCAGCTACCCAGTGTCTCCTCTTACTGGTATCAAAGCCTGGCAACTTCTCACCAAGCTTAGAGGAGTGTAGGTCCCCGCCCCCACGAGGGATTGAATTCGTCCAAACCGACTTCCATCTCGTATGTGCAGCTCTGTCCGTAGTCAGGGATTCTGCGTACAAGGGTTGCCGGGACTTGTTTCGGCTCGAAACGGGGGCACCGTTCATTATGCGCATGAGAGGGGTATCCCCATTCCCTCTCTCTTTGATCTTACTCAGCCAGTTTCCCGTAATGGTCTCCCTCCGGACATCGGGAGGCTGGATCGCTGCCATTATCGGGCCCCATTCTCTAGGGTTGTTGCTAGCGTTCCCGACACTATGTGCATCGACTTGCGAAGTTTTACATCCACCTTCTCAACGTTTCTGCTTCTACCCCACACTGGAGCGCAATACTCCGCGGTGGAATAGCATAGTGCCAGGGCGGACGTTCTCAGGAGCGCTTGGCTAGCGCCCCAAGTCGATCCTGCCAGCTTCCTTAGAAGACTGTTGCGTTTCTCTGTCTTCCGGGCAACCCCTTCGAGATGAACCCGATAGGTAAGGCTGCGATCCAACGTCACCCCTAAATATTTTGGACGCGGCTCATATGGGAGTGGCTGGTCCCCGACTAGGACATTCAGTTTACGGGTGTGCCAGCCACTGCATAAGTGAAATGCAGTGGCCACGGTTTTTGAAGTGTTCATCTTCAGGTACCATTTGTCAAAGTAGGATTTGAGTCTGGTGACGTCCTCGCTGAGTACGCTCTCGAGACGGGTCCACACTTTACTCTGAGTAACGAGTGCCCAGTCGTCTGCGTATCCCAGCCTCAGGGAGGAAGTGTTCGGCATATCGCTAATGTAAACGTTAAACAACATTGGCGCAAGTACCGACCCCTGAGGGACCCCATTCTTCAATTTCCTTACTTTGCTTGTGACGTCTCCCAGCGCAACGTGGAATTGCCTTTCCCCTAAGATCGAAGAGAACAACTTCAAGGTCTTTTTGCACCTTATGATTTTTGCAAGTTTGAGCATTAACCCATCGCACCAGACCGTATCGTACGCCGCTGATAGGTCTAAAAACACAGCACCTGTTTGCTGTTTTCTCTCGAACCCGTGCTCAATATGCTCTGTAAGGGCAATGACCTGCTCCGTGGTGCACCTCCCTTCCCTGAAGCCTGCCTGCTCGGGTGGCAGGGCAGCGTCTAGGACCGGCCCCCATCGGTTTAATAGAACACGCTCCAACAATTTGTAAAGACAGCTCAGCAGCAATATGGGTCTGTAACTGTCTGCCTCCTTCGTCGGTTTCCCTGGCTTCAGGATGGCAACTATCTTCGCATGTTTCCACACTTGTGGAAGCTTTCCTTTTGCAAGGATGTCAGACATTGCCTCTGCTAGCCAGGCCCGTGCCCTGGGGCCCAGATGCGTCACCATATCGGGATATACACCATCTATCCCTGCTGCTTTGCCGTTCTTCACTTCGCTAATGGCTGCACCCACTTCTCGGGGACTGAACGGGGCTGTCCAGTCCGACTCCTCCGCAGGTAGCGAGTCCAAAATCGTACGGTACGCATTGCGGACACCGCGCTCAAAAGCCTGATTAGGGACCCGCTTACTACGGTTCTTAATGTTCTTGGCAATTGTGTCTGCCTCACACTCCGGTGCAGCCTTCGCGAAATTCCGATCTGGGTCCAATTTCTTTATCAAGCGCCAAGCGTGGCGGCTGGAGTGTGTAAAGTCGAGACTTTCCACGGTCTCCTGCCACCGTTGCTTCCTTCCCTCTTCCAGAGACTGAAGTAGTCTATCGGCTGTGTCCTGGGACTGGGTCTGCTGGTACTCTCGGTACAGCTCTTCCGACTCTGCTGTCCAGCAAGGGGTGTAGAATTTCCGTTTGCCCCGTGGAATAGAGCGTTGAGCGCTCTTAACCAGTAGCCTACTGAATCTGGTTATATTCTTGGACTTGGGAGGAATGGTAGGGCAGACCTACTCGATATAGGAACTGAATTCCTCCCAGTCAGCCTTCCTGAAATTCCATCTGCAAAGTGAGAGAGACTGCACCCTCGGTATTGTCACCCCAGCTGTGACAAGAACCGGCCTGTGCTGGCTATGCGGAAAGTCCCCGAGGACTGTCCGCTTCACCTGCAGCGGTTCACCGTTCGCGCCTTTCGTTACGAGGGTGAGGTCTGGAGTATACTCCTTCTTATGGCGGGTACCCCGGAAGGTACCCTTGGCTGTAGTACACTAGGTGTAGATCATTACAGTCCATCCATGAGCGGAGTTGTCTTCCTGCCTCGTTGCAGTCTCGGTGATGGTGGCTATTAAAGTCTCCCAGACAGATGGAAGGATGGCTGACCACCGGTACCGGTGGTGTAGTCCAAGTCGCTCTAGGTGGTTTGTAAATATTATGCAAACACAGTCCACCTACTTCCACGGAAATTCGGTTCACCCCATTGCTGTCCGTTACGCTCTCAATGACCCTTACCTTCGATGGCTCTTTAGCGTAAACGCTAACCCCTCCTTTGAGCCTCGAAGTGTCCTCGCGTTGGACCACCGTATAGCCTGGGATCTGGAATCGGGAAGATTGCGCGCCTGAATAAAGGTGGGTCTCCTGTAACAGGAGGATATCTACGCAGTGGACGGCCAATAGCTTTGATAAAAGCTCATTTTTTGCCATACTCTGGCTCTCGACGTTCAGGGACAATATGTGCGTCAGTTCGCCATCCCCGCCGTCGCATTTTCCGATTGGCAGGCCGCGAATCAATTGATGCATGGGACGTTTGCTTTTTTCTCGGACGTGCCGACGACCCTGGCGACACGAACGCGGTATTATTTGGCTAGGCGGCAGACCGCTTCGCCATTGACGGGACTGATTGGGACAATAGGATAATAGTGTGGCGCCCGGGATAGGGCTGCTATTCGGGTACCGGGTTTGGATCAAATTTAGTCACACACCGGGGCGAGCAGTTCATGTGGCTCGTTGGCTCGATACCCGGGATGGTCTCGTGACGGTCGACCGGGATTTACACCTTTGTCCTCCCGTGTGCCTCAAGCCCCCTCACCACTGCAAGATAAAGATCCACGAGGGGTTTACAGACTGCACCCGGGATCGATCTCGGTCGCTTTGCTTGTTAAGCGAGTGCTCTACCAACTGAGCTATCGGGACCTCCTATATATATATATATATATATATATATATATATATATATATATATATATATATATATATATATCTACAGACTTGTAGTGTTTCATTCATCCTGTTGATTGATAAAGGGGAAACCCGAAACGTCCATTCTATCTGTTTTCGTAATTAAATTGAAACGTACATTCGATTTAACATTGTTATTCATTATGTCTGGGCAATTTCGAAAGCAAAGACTGCTGAATTCGTCATAGTCCAAAGACAACAGGACATTTTGAAACCGTGTGTTGTTGTGTTTGTGTGTTTTATTATTGAATACATTCAACGTGTACTTATTTGCAGGTCTGATAACCCAATTCCTTATGGGCTAATTCTCATTGTGCTAATGAAAATCTCAAAATATGACGCGAAATAATATCGTACATTTAACAACAATATTAAATTTAAGTAGGCCATAACCATAACCCGGTTCGAATGCCAGACCTGCATATATGTACACTTTGATTACAACGGATTGAGTTTCTAAAAATGGCAAGAACGAAAAATAATAACGTAATCTGATTATTTCTACTTTACCAATTTAAATGGCGTAGCCTGGATTAACACGCATTTTAAAATATTTTAAAAATTTGGCCAGAAAACTCGTCCATCAAATATCGATCGATTTAAACGACCCTCGTCTTGGCAAACCGTCTCAATCCTGGAAGTGAATGAAGACTTCTGGAAGTCCCAGGTTTGAGAGTTTTTGCTAAGATGAATGGTCATTTAAATCGATCGATATTTAAAGGACGAGTTTTCTGGCCAAATTTTAAAATCCGAGTTGTTTTTGTATTTTCCCAGTGTTCGGCAGTTAACTGGTTTATGAGGACAACGGATTCAGTTTCTAAAAATTATGACAAAACTAAAATTTCGTATTTCTGATAATTTTTACATGATAGCGTCTGGTTTATTCCAACATAATACAGATTTGAACAGGTGAGTCACATATACAGTGTATACAATATTTTATCCGTTTATTCATTTTTGAAAGCTTATCTGAGGGAGATTCGCAAAGTACTTTCCGCCAGATCTAACAGACCCAGCAATTACATAATCATTGTCGGGTGGACACGCGGGGGGTCAGAAAAAAATCTCGACCGCACCCCGGGATCGATCTCGGTACATGTGCGTATGAAGCGAGTGCTATACTAACTGAGCTATCGGGACCCCCCAAAAAATTTCTTTACTTTGCGATAGACTAGCGTCCAATCCAAAGGGTAGCAAGCAATTGCTATTGTCCGTTTCACGCTATAGAAACCAGGTTCTATGGGCCGTATGGCTCTGAATGATTTCTTTAGCACGTGATTCCTGTTGACGTCAGTCGTTTGTTTCTGTGATGGATTTATCTATACTGTCGTATTCTGGAAAACCCCATATTTAAAAATTTGGCCAGAAAACTCGTCCTTCAAATTAATGTCGATCGATTTAACTGACCCTCATCTTAGCACAAAAAACCCCTCTAAAATCTAAAACTTCGCGAAGTCCCAGGTTTTAGAGTTTTTTTATCAAGATGAGAGTCATTTAAATCGATCGATAATTGAAGGATGATATTTCTAGCCAAATGTTTAAATATGGGTTTTTCCAGAATACGACAGGATATGTGACCTCTCGTCTCAAAACGGTATTAAGTCGGGATGATTAAGTTTATGAAAATTGAATTTGTAGTCAGAATTATCAAACTTGCTTTGAGTTTCTATGCTTTATTGAGGAGAATGAATATCGTATTTTAGATTGGGAAATACCAGTATTTAGTAATGTATATGTTAGACCAGTTAAGCATTAATTTGACATTTTAGCATCTGGTTCATCCCGACTTACTACCGTTTTGAGACGTCGGGTCACATATTCCTTCCTGGAATGTCTAAGCGACAGCGTCCAGTTATGTTGCGCGGAAGGGTGTAATTTTTTTTTTTTTTTTTTGTTTATCTCAGATTTACTCTATTTATAAATAAACTAAATATCTAGCGCAATGTTACTGTTTCACAATATTCAATGCGCTAAAGGTTGTCATAATATTTACTCACCAACGGGTCTTATAAAATCATATTTAAATTTTATACAGTGCAGGTCGTCATTTGTTCCCTTTTATTAGGATTTTCAATAAATCTACCTGTGTTTAATCGTCCCTCAATTGGATTCAATAGTCTTATGTCACGCCTCCCGGCAACGGCGGCCATCTTGGTTCTAAACAAAAAAAAAAAATCATTACTTTTTATTCTTCATGCTCGCTAGAACTTTTCATATGCCTTGTGATTAGAATGTGTAAAAGTCAAAACATGATCAAATTTATGTTGTTTTTTTTCCCCTCTGGATACGCTTTTATGCTCGCCGGGGAAATATTTCATACGGGCGTCCGCCATTGTTCCTGATAGTTTAGAGCCATTGTTACTAAGTTACCATGCGTCATTAGGAAGGAAGTGACGTTACGACTGTTGAAGAGTATTAATCAAATTATTTATTATTTCTTCGGCTATGTGATCTAGTAGTATAAACACTTGCCTTCGGATCTGAAGGTCTGGGTTCGAAATCGGCTCTGAGTGGCGCATAGTTGAGTCCCTGAAAAAGGCTGTTTACTCACATTCTCTCACCGTAATCAGGTGAAAAATGGTACCTGGCCGTTAACAGAGTTACCTCTGTTTGAAAAAAAAATGTAATATCGCCTAACAGGATTCATGTCCCATCCTACATATTAAGTGTTGCTGTTGACTAGGGACTCTTTGTAAAGCGCTTTAAGCACGTATGGTGGATGTTTCGAAATATGAAGATAAAGCTTTTTTTTTTGGGGGGGGGGGGGGGGGTTGGACAGAAAGCAGTTTTTCGATATATTAAATGGATTCAACGTGGCTTCTATGATTGTTTCAGCATTTTGTAATAATTTTACCAGTCACATCTTGTGAGAATTTGACTCAACTGCATATTACAAAACAACCTTGAGCATTTATATAGCGAAATATCCACTAAAAGTGCTCACTCAAGGCTCTTGAGAAAAAAATAAATAAAAATAAATTCCCATTATCCATCTTATGGGAGGTCAGGATCCCCACCCAGCTTCATCCATTAAAGGACCTGGCAGTCATATTGGCAGCTTTGTTAGTTAAATCTGGAGGAAAGTACTTTGCGATAAGCTAGCGTTCTATCCAAAGTATAGCAAGCTATTTCTGTGGTCCGTTTTACTCTATAGAATTCGGGATAAAACTCTATAGGTCAAATAAACCAGTGGATTATTTTTCACCAATCAAAACGACAAATATAAAAAAATAATTAAAAAATAAATAAAATTCCCTTTATTCATCCCAGAGGGGGAATTTGTCTCTACGGTCTATTCCAAGGGAAGACTGGAATAATCCAGGCGTCAGCCGCAGTGCAGCGCCGCAGACTGAGCTAGGGCGAGGTAACTTGCTCAAGGCCACACAACGCAGCGGGTAATCGAACTTGGTACCTTTCGGGTACGAAGCGAAGACCGGTCCGCTGAGCCACGCTGTCCCATCAACTGACGCAACTGAATATTACAAAACAACAATGAGAATTTATCTAGCGCAATATCCACTAAACGTGCTCACTCAAGGCTCTTTAGAAAAGGTCCCAATCCAACAGCAACGCTTACCATGTAGGACGAGATATGAAGCCTGTTAGTCGAAATTACATTTCTTTTGCCGACAGAGAAAACGCTGGTAACGGCCAGGTACTCATTTTCCAACTGAGTACGGTGAGAGAATGTGAATAATAAGGATCATTTTTACAAAAACTCGACGCTCAGAGCGGGGACTCGAACCCAGGACCTTCGATACGAAGGCGAGTGTCATACCTCTAGACTAACGAATTAGCGTGATTTAGCAGTACGGTCTTTGCTTCGGACCCGAAAGGTACCCAGTTCGATCACCCGCCGCTGCGTTGTGCATGTGGCCTTGAGCAAGTCAAGTCACCTCCTTGCCCAAGCTCAATTTGTGGCTCTGCACTGCGGCTAACGCCTGCATTATTCCAGTCGTCGATTGGAATAGACCCTAGTGGCAAAATTTCCCATATGGGATAAATAAATTCCTTAAAACAGCCGCACACATGAGCCCTCTGTTCCGCTATCTGCCTTTATTTAATCTATCGATTCTTGTATTTTACGACACCCACTCTGCCTTGTCTGTGTCTCGATTCATCCAATTATCTGATCTGCCCACTTGTCTAATTTCCAGATGAACATAATTTTGTTTTTTCGATTGTAATTAGTTCTCTCCCCTTCCCTCCCCCTTTTCCCCTACGTCATTATTATTCTCCTCCACTCTCCTGACCCCCCCCCCCCCCACCCCCCACCCCTCAACTCTATAACAATTACAATTAAAGATCGTTATGATTATAAATAATGATGATGATGATGATGATGAAGATGATGATGATGATGATGATGATGATGATGATAATAATAATGATAATAATAATAATAATAATAATAATAATAATAATAATAATAATAATAATAATAATAATAATAATAATAATAATAATAATAATTTGATGATGATGATGATGATGATGATGATGGTGGTGATGATGATGATGATGATGATGATGATGATGATGATGATGATGATGATAAGGATTTGTAAGCTGCACACGTTGAATCCTTGGAAAAGACTCTTTACTCACATTGTCTCACCCTCTTCAAGAGTAAAATCAGTACCTGGCCTTTGCCAGCGTTGTCTCTTTTGCCTAAAAAAATTGCAATTGCACCTGCCATGCGTCATGTCTCCGTCCTACATGCGAATTGTTGCTGTTGGTCCTGGTCCTTTGATGGATTTTGCTTTATATAAGTGCTCAAGTTATTCCATCCTAATTCTTCTTCTTCTTCAAGTACCATATCTGTGTCAGACATCGGTGATCATGGTACGCCATTCATCTCTCTGATCAGATAACCTCAGAAAACTAATATTATTAATCTTCTTTCTTTGTTCAAACTATTCAAATATGTTTTTCTTGGCCTACCTTTACTCCTTTTACCTTCTATCTTTCCTGTGAGAGCAAGATGTTCAATACATTTATGTCGATTTAGGTGCCCTAAAAATTGCATTTGCCTTTTTCTTATTGTACGAATTAGTAACCTTTTAGTTTCAGCTTGCTCTAATACTTCTTCATTAGTTTTCTTCTCTGTCCATGAGATTCTTAACTCTCTTCTAAGAAACCACATTTCTGCTTCCTCCAGTTTCTAATGTCTTCTGTAATACGCTGCAACAGTCGTGATGTCACTTCCCCCGTAATGACGCATGGTAACTTAGTAACTAGCTCTAAACCATCGGACCAATGGCGGACGCCCTTATGAAATACTTCTCCGACGAGCATAAAATTAATCCTGAGGAGAAAAACATTATAAATATGATCATGTTTTGACATTTATACATTCTAATCACATGATATATGAAAAGTTCTAGCCAGTATGAAGAATAAAAAGTACCAATTTTCTTTGTTTAGAACCAAGCTGCTCGCCGTTGCTGGGCGAGGTGACATCAGACTATTGAATCCAATTGTCTAACTTTCACACCATACAATAATACTGATCATACATAGGCCTTCAAAAAACCCTATGTTTTTTTTTTTTTTTGTGATTGAGATATCCAACCTAAAACCAGTTTGAAATGGTTGGTCTCATTTCATCTAGTCACGATTCACCACAACGTGTTTGAAATAATCTATCATATGTGGTCTTGTGGTGTGACACTCGCTTTCGGATCGGAAGATCCTGGGTTGGAGCCTCGCTCGGCGCATAGTTAAGTCCTTGGAAAAGGCTCTTTACTCACATTCTCTCTCACCGTACTTGGTGTAAAATGAATACCTGGCCGTTAATAGCGTTGTCTCTGTCGGATAATGAATTGTAATATCGTAAATGCCAATCAGCTGTCATTTACACCTAATTTCACACCAATAAAATGTCCGAAAATATTCTGCAATCGTTGAATAATTTTTGTTTTATTCGACGCGTTCAAAGCATTATTCAACGATAAGATTCGTTTTTACTAAGAAATGATAGGGTTTTCCA